>NW_007361026.1:0-1689 GCF_000149035.1 Colletotrichum graminicola M1.001 | reverse complement strand
ATATTACCGTTATATATTTATTTCTTACTTATAGGGTTAGTAGTAAATTATTAGTAAAGTGTATAGTAAAAGCGCCCTTTATTTTCTTAGCTATAGCTATATTACTTATAATATTTAAGTACTTATTAGTTAGCTTATTCCTTAATATAGCCTATAAGGCTATAATCTATATATCTTAGATAATTATTACCTAAGCTTATATCTTACTATATACCTTACTAGTATAGCCTTATAAAAGAAATAAGTAATATAGTAAATACGCTATAATATATTATATTATATATATAAAGCTTTATTAGTAAGCTATTAGCGCCCTTTAAAGTAATCTATATAGTACTATATCCTTTAATTATAACTTAGGTAGTACTAGCCTAAATATAGTTACTAATTAGGGCTACTACTAATATAACAAACTATAATATATAGTTAAATATATAGTTAGTAGTGCCTAAATTAAGTAAGGCTAAATTACCTAGCTTATTACCTTTTAAAGTAGTATAAAAAGCTACCTTTATATAGTATTTACTATATAGTTAATATAACTTAGCCTTAATTCTTTATACTTATTTAGTAAGGTTAAGATTACTTATAATATACTTATTAACCTATTACTAATATTATATATTTACTTACTAATTATTAGGCCTTTATAATTTATTTATAAAGTAGTAAAGTTATAATAGATAGGTGCTAAAGTATATAAGGTATTATACCTTTTTACTTACACTTTATTAGTAGTAATACCTCTTATTATTAAATTTACTATCTTTTACTATACCTTTAGTATATATTAGGCTATTATTATTATTACCTCTAGTTAGGCTAAATACGCTATAGCCTACTTAGCTATAATATAGTAAGTTATTAGTAAGGGCTTTAACCCTCTCTAGTGCTATCTTATAAAGAGACTACTAGTTAAGATTATTCTAATTACTTATTATTTTACTTATTACTACGTATAAATCTAGCTAGGCGCTAAGTGTACTACTTTATAATATAGTAATAAGATTATTAAACTAAATTAATAGCTATTAGTAGTTAGGTAAATTAACTTATACTAATTTACTATAGGCTACGTTCTATTTATTAAGCTATATAGTAAGATCTTTCTTAGTAGTTAAGGCCTTTTGTTAGGCTTTTACTAACACTTTACTATATTTATTATAAGCATACTTTACGCGCTCTTCTTTAGTTATTCTTACTACTACACTAAGCTTATTAAGCTATTTAGCTAGTAATTTATTAGATTTATAATATCTTTCTTAAAGATCTATAAATATAGTAGATTTAACTATATTAGCTATATCTTTAATATCCTTTTACTAAGTAGTATACTTATATACTTCTTTATAATAGTAGCTTATCTAGCTATTTAGAAATATAAGATTATATAGGTTAAGATTATCTAGTGTTATTATATATTTAGTTTTATATATAAGCCTATTAAGTATAGCTATAATAGCCTTACTTCTTACTATATATAGCTATATAGTTACTTACTAGAATATCTTAGTAATTACTATAGCTATAGTAACCTCTTAGTAAGCAGTAAGCTTATCTTTAGTTAAGGTGTATAAATATTACGTTATAAGTAGCTTTATTAGTTTCTTTAGATATATCTTAAGGATTAATTAGTCTGCTACTATAACCTCTAGGTTAATATACTCCTAGAGATTATAACGCTTTACT
>NW_007361025.1:501022-672687 GCF_000149035.1 Colletotrichum graminicola M1.001 | reverse complement strand
AAAAAGTACTCTCTTACCCTTTTTAATTTATCTTTAACGTTTACTAGTATATATAGCTAGCTTTAGTTAGTAATTAGTAACGTAATATAATTTAAATAACCTATATATTAATACCTAACTAAAGAAGTAGATAATTAATACTAGACTAACTATACTTATAATAGCTAGTTAAGTTACTAGTAATTTAGCTAACGTAACTATAGCTATAGTAACTTTATACTATAGCTCCCTTTTAATAGTAATCTATAGTAATAAGCACCTTTTTTACCCTTATTATTATTTATAAAGAAGTACTATATATATAGTAAGCCTAACTATTAGTTAATAAGGCACTTAAAAGACAAAAGGCAGTAAGCTTACTATAAATATAAAAAGTAGTATCTAATAGACTTTTTACCTAAAGCCTTTAACTACTTCATAACTAACTTTAAGAGATATAAGCTATTTACTTTAGATAAAGAAAGTAACTATATAAAAAGTAATAAAGATAAAGAATTAGGTACTACGTTTTATATATTAATAACGTTCTTTAACTTATCTACTATTAATAGGCTTACTTTCTTTTTATTACTATATAACTAATCTATAACCTATTTTCTTATAAAAAATAACTCCTTATATAAGAATCTATATAATAATAAGCTACCTAATATAGACGTCTTTACCCTTAATAAGTAATATTTATCTATCTTATTCTATAGTATTATACCTAACTCTAGTGCAGCTAAATATTTAACAGCTAGATATAAGTAGTATTTTACTTTTTACTACTAAATAAAAGGAAATCTAGCTATAAATAAGTTATAAGTAGGTAAAGTAAAAATCTACTTTAGTAGTAGTAACTACTTTAAATTATAAGAGGTAATTAATATACTAACCCCTTTTAGTACGCTAACCTTCTATATAATACTATTAAATACCTTATTTCTATTTTACCTTATAGATATAGATTAGTATAGTATTAAATTTAATAACCTTACTAATAAGCTAATTTAAGGTAATACTATTATACCTACTGTTTATAAATAGGGCTATATATAGATACTACTTAATTAATATAAGTAAAGTATTACTTACTACTATCTTATAGATAATAAGTTATAGTAAATTTATTATTACTTTAGCTACTTATTAGTCTAAAGGCTTTATTATATCTTCTAATAATCTAGTAATAAAATTAAGATTACAGCCTTAGAGAAATTAACTAAGGTTTACTACTACTACTAGATAAATATAAAGGCGCCTAGTTACTTTAAATTTACTTTATATAATAATAAATATAACTTTAACTATAAGATTATTATTAATATTATTTACCTTAATAGTAACTACCTAGCCTTATATATAGTTAATACTATAATATCTTTTTAAGCAGCCTATTTACTTAAAAACATTACTATAAAGTATATATAAAAGGCACTTTAGATATACTAAATTAACGTCTACCTTAGCCTACTTAACTAGATTATTACTAATACTAGCCTAAACTTTTATACTAGTAAATTTAAGTAGTTAGTAAGGTTACTTTATATTAATATTAAAGAAATACTAATTAAAGCCTATAATAGTATTAGTAAGGTTAAAAGATACTATACGCCCCTCTAACGTATATATAATATCTTTTATAATAAGGGCTATACACCTAAGGTTACCTTTTAGCTAGCTATTAAAGTAATTAATAATATAGCTAGCCTAAATAGCTTAGTACCTACACTACTAGTCTTTAGTGCTTACTTATAAATCTCTAACTTATTACTACTTTTACTAACTTTACTTAAAAAGGCTAAAGTAGTAAGAAAAGTAATAAAGGCTATTTACTAGATTTATATAAAAAGGTAAGTTAATAAGGTAGTAACTATATATAATAGCCTAGATACTACTATAATAGTAGCTTTTCTACTTTAATCTATAGTCTATATTTAGTATAAGAAAAAAGGCTAGTAAGGCCCCTTTTACTTTATTACTAGTAATAAGACTACTTATATTATTAACCTCCCTTAAGGCCTATAAACTTTTTATTTAACTATTATTAAACTATACCTTAAAGATACCTATAATAAGTAGTAATAGCTACTTTTTAAGGTAAGTAGGTAAGGTAATAAAAAGAATAATAATAATAGTATAGTAGCCTTATTACTTACTAACGTCCTTACGCCTACTAAAGAAATATATAATAGTATTACTATTACTATATACCTATAGCTAAAGTAAAAAGCTAGCTGCTTATAGAGATATATTAATTTCTTTAATAAAACTAGCTTTACTATTAGGCCTACTGCCTTCTTTACTACTATAAGTATAGTATATATCTTAATAAAAGAAGAAGCTAACTAACTATTATTAATTAAGCTATAAAAAAAAAGTATTATTACTACTCTAAAGAAGCCCTTTAAGTAAGTAACTACTACTAAGATTAAAAGGCTTATTACTTATAAGGTATTTTACTTTATTTAATATAATAAGAATAAGTACGCTAGAGTATAAATATTTAAATTATAGATTATTAATAAAGTAAAAAGCTAAAATAAAAAACTATATAAGAAATCCTGCCTTATTATCTAAGAATATACTAATAATAGTAAAAAAGTAGTTCTTACTTAGTTACTTATAATCTAGTAAGCTAGCTAGCGCCTTATTCTTACTTTTACTTTATCTTTTATTTATAATAATAATAATTTCTTACTTTAGTTATATAATATTACTTAGGCATATATATAGTTAACTACCTTATTAAATTATATAATTCTTATATACCTTTTATTATAAATATAAGACCTCTATTTAAAAAGCACTATTATATAAGTAGTAAAGCTATTATATAGTATTATAGAGGTAGGCACTTACTAGTAGGTAATATATAGTTACTACTATAAAGAAAAGCTTTAGATAAAGACTTTAACCTTTAATTTATACTTACTAATTACTAATATAAAAAGCCTAGACTTTAGGATTATTAGTATATAGACTAATAATACTATTACCTTTTTAGATAAATCCTTCTCTACTTATAAGGCTAATAAGCTTACTAAGGCTATATTTACTACTAAGGAGAAGTAAATCCTTACTATTAATAACCTACTTACCTTTAATAGTAGTATAGTATCTCTAACTACTAAAGGGAAGCTCCTTCTCTAGTAAAAAGGCTAAAGTAAAAGACTTTAACTTATTAATAAAAAATCTTTATAAGCACTTAAGTAGTACGTTAAGTAATAGGCCTATAGTGTATATATTACGTTAGTCTACTAGCCTAAAGCGTACTTTAACTACTTTATTATAGTATAATACTAATTACCTAATATAAATAAGATTAAGGCACTTAACTATTATATTATATAATAAATAAATAACCTTAACTATAGTCTATTATTTTACTTACTTAACCTTAAATTTATAAAGCTTTTTATTTTTATAAATAGATTATTTATAAATAATAAGGACTTTACTTTATAGCTAGGATTTATTATTATTCTTACTAATAAAGCACCTATAAGTACTACTATAAGTAATAAATTTACTATAACTAGTAATATTATTTACTTTAGCTTAATAAAATATAAGTAAGTTACCTAAAGTATACTAGCCTCTAAGATCTATAGTATAGTTACTAGTACTAATATTACTTATACACTTAGTATAACTATTATAATAATTACTAACTACCTTAAGCTACTATATATACTAATAATCCTTTATACTAACTTATACTTACTTTATAAGTGCCTTATTAAGCTTAAGACTATAAAAAAGAAAAAGCTTATAATTAATATTATAGCCTTTTAGTAGTTATATAAGTAATATAAGGTCTATAAGGTATAATAAATATAAGGTAATAATAATCCTACTAATAGATTTACTAAATTATTACCTAATAAGGCGCTAAAATAACTAGTTAGAAATATAATAGTTTAGATTAGTATAAAGAGATAGGTTTCTTAAGCTACATAACAAATTATATAGATAAAAAGTATTAAATACTTTTAGGCTTTTAATTTTTATTACGTTTTTAAGCTTTTTAGCTACTAAGTAGTATTCAGGCTATTTATAGTAATTTTCTTTTACTTTAGAAAGTTATTAGTATTAAGATATTTAACTGTTTAATAGTAAAGCTAATCTATAGTTATATAATTTACTATTACATAACTTACCTTAGCGGCTTACTTACACTACTATAAATATCTATAGTAATAACTTCTTCTTCTTTTTCCTATTATCTATCTTAACAAGCAACTAGTAGTTAATCAAACTATTACTGCTTTACGATTGCAATCCCTGTAATACCAACATTTATAACTCTAGATCCACAAGCGTAAGCGCTGCACTACGTCTGGGGGTACTGGGTAACGTTTAGGATCCTTCTGTGCGGGCAGGATGGTCTTGTCCATGGCTCCAGCCCGGTCTCAGCTGCGGCGCAGGCCAGGCACAGGATTCAGGCGACGCATCGCCAGCCAATGGCATGGCCTGGGTAGCGAAGAGTGATACTGACGGATGCGAGGAGCAGAGAGAAATAGAGAATCAAAGGAGAGAGATAGAAAGAGACAAAAAGAAAAGAAAAGGTATAAATACCCTCCGACGCTCCAGAAACCAAACGACACGAGTGCAACATCATCAACAACAGGCACAACATCAAAAGCATAACCTACTTACTCAACTTACACCAACCCACCAGGTCCCCACCTCGGTCCTCCTCAAACAATGCATTTCTCCAAGACCTTCATCCTCATCGCGGCGGCCGTCGTCCCCTCGGCCATGGCCGGCTGCAAGAACGCCCCCTACCAGGGAACCTGCCTGACCTGCACCATGTCCTGCCAGGACGGTGAGTAAACAACCGGCTTCTCTTTCCAGTCTCTGGTGGATCGTGATTATAGAAAAGAGGAAAAAAGCTCTGACGTGATTTTCCGCGGCCCTAGACTATAGCGGCCCCGGCCGCCAGGAGTCGCTGCAGCGGATGTCATGCCAGTTCGCCTGTCTTGCGTTCTGCGACGACTGCGACTAAGCCGGAAAGTTCTGCGCCGCGCTTACGTTCTTGGTTTCGGAGGGTTCGAAGGCTTTTTTGTTGATGATGGGAGGAGAGGGATCCCAAGGCCACGGACGCCATCTTATTGGGAGGGAGAGTTTATATGTAAAGGTTTGACGAATTTGAAGTCTTCTTTCCCGGTTCCGTCGTCCATCTTCTTTCAGGTCTGCCATGCTATATCCTGCGTTTGCGGCCATCTTGTCCGCGGCGTGACCGGCTGCAAAAAAACAGGAAACACTCCCATTCAAAAACAGGCTTACCATGCACCTCAACCTACTACGACGGTAAGCATTATTGCCATGGAGAAGTAAGAAACTCCTCACCATATTCAGGGGCTAAGCTCTGATACTCAAGTTCTAATGACTTCCGGGACTAGAATAAAAGTTGGGCGAAAGTTCGTAACCTCGGAGATGGATGGAATGGTTGGATATGTCACTTACATGAATGAAGGCGTGGGAGGGCAGTGTGCCAGTGATACAGGTATTTGTGCTGCCCGGAATGGAATGCTGATAAGCTTATGAGAATCGAATCTCAGGGTTTCCAAAGCTATTCTTTGAATACTGTGGTGAACCCTAGTGTCACTAAGCCACAAGATGCGTTGGCTCGGTTCTCGGCAAAGACAATAACGGGTGGAAACACGGAGTTACTGCATCATGTCTCAAGTGCAGGCCCAGGTAGAGGGAGTCATGATGACTGTACCCATCTATGTGCACTCTTTGAAGAAGTCATAGTTGCTCGCGGCTTCATAGACAGCATGATACGGGGCGATGCCAAAGACCGGCAACTGGATAGTCCTCTGCACAGCCTTCGAAATGCGACACAGCATCTCCATACCAGGACTTCAGTTGTACACGTTGGACTCACAGGAAACCTGCAGGATGAGTTCCAAGTGACGCTAAAACCCACCTGAACAGATTTCGCATTCCATGGATGTACCACTTAGTTATGAGCGCAATGGGCCCGATGTTGCAGGCGAGCCGATGCCGGCGGTTTGATGGATCAGGTGATATCGCGATAGGCACTTAGATACCTACCTACTTTAGATACGTACATGCACATGTATCTAACCGGTTCAGGTAGCGTCAACGTCTAAAGTGGGTCCGGAGTGCGTAATCAGATGATCTGATAAGATCAAATCCATCCACGCACTTTTTAACTTCCCGAACTTCCGCCATGCTTTTCCCCTCCCGCTATATTTAGGGATTGGCAACTTTTGCTCTCTCACTATCACTCTGCGAGACGCACTTGCCACCGGGACAGTCTGTGTTCTTACTACGGTCGGTTGCCTATTGCCTTTCATCGATGCGAACCCTTTCTTCTCGACCGTGAGAATGCGCGTCCTGTTGTCGTGGTCGGCTTCGGCCCCGCGTCTGGCGGTGCACCGGATCCTGCTATCTACGCTCCTCGCTGCCATGTGCCTCTTCCGACACTCGGCCGCGGGCATCTTGGGACCCGGCGACATCTGCTTCGACTCGTGCTCGTACGCCCTCGGCGCCGCGCGCTTCAACGACACTCGGCCGTACAACGGGACCGACTTCCAGAAGGCCAAGCTCATCACCTCGTGCGAGAGCCGCCTGTACATCACGTCCATGTACCTATGCGCCGACCTGCACTGCGACCTGATGCACCGGATCGCCGGGCTGAGTGACCTCAATCACACCTGCCAGACATCCATGAACACGTCGCTGCCGCCGTTCGAGATCATTGCCAACTACTCGAGCGAAGAGATTGCCGGTCTGAGACGGCTGACTAAGGAAGAGGGCGTCGCTAAGACCGTGCTTAATGAGATCGTCTTGCCTGCGGATGCCTTCTATCAGATCTGGGCTGACACTCTCGTACGACTGACACCCCTTGAGATGCGTATCACATGTGACTGACGCATATCCAGGATTCCGTCAAGTACACTTACGGGTACCATTTCAGATACGGGTTCGTCGCTGGCTTGTCCCCGTTGTACCACATTTCCTAACCCGCCGTGCCAGCTTCTACGTGATTGTCTTTTGGTTCATCGTGATCGCTATCGGGCTGGGATCTCGTCTCGTCTCGGCCATCGGGGACCTGCAAAAGCGAGAGTACGATCCGCGCAACACGCCCGGCATCTGCCACGCACCCGCCCTGTGGCTCAAGCGCTACATCACCGTCCCCGCCACCTTTGGGTACCGTTGCTCGCAGAACCTAGGCTGGTGTACGATCCCGCCTCGGGTCCAGAGTCTCACCATCTTGGCCTTTATTGTCGTGAATATCTTCTTTTGCATCCACGGCTACAAGATATTCCGCGGCCACATGTAGTAAGTGACATGCTCTTTCGCATTCGGTGGCGCACGCCGACTCACGTTTCCTAGCTGGCCCACGGTCTATCACCTGGTGTGGCGTTACGTCGCCGATAGGACCGGCATCATTTCCTTTGCCAATTTCCCCATCATCTGGCTGTTCGGTATGCGGAACAACCTACTCATGTGGGTGACCGGTTGGGACTTTGGCACGTACAATAACTTCCACCGCTGGGTCGCCCGTGTAGCGACACTGCAAGCCGTCATCCACTCCGTCGGCTACGTCGTCCTCGTCTTTGACGGTAGGCCTCGCGTCAACTTTCCACGTCCCATAGTTTCCTGACAGCTTTCTAGACGGTGGCTTGGCGTATTTCGTGTCGTATTGGAAGATCATGTTCTGGTGGGCAGGCTGGCTGGTAGGTGTCGCAATACAAACCACTGTGTGGTCTTTGCTGACAGATCGTAGGCAACTTTTGGCATGGTCGCTCTTGTGGGAGCGTCGGTGTACTGGATGCGACGGAAACAGTACGAGCTGTTCCTAATCCTCCACATCCTTCTGTCTATTCTTACTCTCATCACCATGCTTGGGTATGTTGCGCATCAAATAACATGCTGTGCCGTCTCACACTAACAACCCACAGCCACGTCTCCATATTCAACGGGGAGTATGACTTCCTATTCTGGGTACCCTTTTACATCTGGATAGGCGACCGCGTGTTACGCATGGCGAGGACATTGGCCTTCAACCTCAGGTTCTGGAACACCTTCGCCCTCGCGAGCTACGACACAAACTCCAACATCGTACGCCTCAGCGTCCCCTACCCCACCAGTTTCTACGAGCCGAAGCCGGGCACCTACTACTACCTTCACGTCCTCAGCGACAAGTGCTTCTGGGAGAGTCACCCGTTCACCATGGCCCGCACGACGACGAATCTGAGCGCGGGCCGCAAATCGTCCTGCGAGGAGACTCCCCTGCTCGTCGCGGGCGAGCAGGACCAGGAGCCCGTGTCCGAGGTCGCTCTTCAGCCGAAGAGGGGCGAGCCCTCGATGACGTTCCTCATCCGCCCGTACGACAGCTTCACCGCCCGCCTCCGCGAGAAAGCCACGGCCGCGTGGCCCCACCCGGCGCGCCTCCGCGTGCTCATCGAAGGGCCCTACGGCCACACGCAGCCCTTTGACCAGTTCGACGGCCTGCTCTTCATCGTCGGGGGCAGCGGCGTCGTGGTGCCGCTCGCGCACCTCGCCGAGCTCACCAAGGACGGGTCGAGGGCGCGGTCGGTCAAGATCGTCTGGGCGGTCCGCGAGCTGAGCTTCGCCGCCGACGTGTTGAAGCAGGACTTTGAAGATGCGTTCGACAGCGGGAAGCTGTCGGTCGACGTCTACCTCACGCAGCACAGCCCTGCGGCCAGCGCCGCGCGACCTGACGACTGGCCGGAGCAGGTGCGCCTGCTCCACGGCCGGCCGGAAGTGCGCGAGGAGGTGCAGGAGGCCGCCATTGGGGCGAGCAAGGCCAGCCTCGCGGTGGTGGCGTGCGGGCCGGGCGTCATGGCCGACGATGCGAGGCGGTCCGTCGTCGAGATGCTCGACCGGGGGTGGTCGGGGGTCGAGTACTTTCAAGAAAGCTTCAATTGGTGATGTTACATATGCATCATTATGACTTGGACATGATTTTGGGGATAGAAAGGCATACACCGGGCATGATGTTGATGTGGCGTCGGGCGTTTCGGGATATCCGTGGTTCTTTTTTTGTTTAACCTATTTGATATGTACATGTGCTCATACCAGGTACATGAGTATTTTTGATTTGGTTATTCGTCATCATTGCCCGTCTTTTGCTTCTTATGCTTGACGTCGACGACATCCTCCTCCATCAGCTCGCTCTTTTCGTCCAGCCCGCTCCACTTGGGCTTCCCGTCGGGCATGTCGACGACCCTCTGGCCGTAGAATATGTGCTTCCTGGAACAACGGGGGGTTAGCGGTCATTACCCACCACGGCTGGCTTTCCGATGCGGAGGGGTTCAGTGAAGGAGGGAGGAAGCACGCACTGGACCTCAAAGTTGTCACGCTTCTGCTCGCCGTCAAAGTGCAGCAGGCCGGGGAAGACGAGGACCATGTTGCGGCCCTCGTCCATGATGCGGCTGCCGCAGAAGCCGCAGCTGACCTTGCAGGGCAGGTCGTGGCCCTGGAGGTTCTTGCCGGAGGAGTAGAAGGCGAGGCCGTCGACGCCCTTGTCGAAGGCGAGGTCCTCCTTGTGGAAGATGGCGGCCCACTGGAAGGGGGCGCCTGGGGGTTGTGTGTGTGTGTCAGCGGGATGTTATACAACTTACTTACTGCCGAGCGAGGCAGGTCGAAAGAGAGGGAAAGGAAGAACTGACCATGCATCTTCTGGCAGTCCTTGCAGTGGCAGTACTTGGAGGCGAGCGGCTTGTCCTTCTGCAGCCAGTACGAGACCTGGCCGCACTGGCAGGCGCCGCGGATCTTCTTCTGGAAGCTGTCGCCGTGGGGGTGTGACTTGCCGGGGGGCACGTAGGGGGCCTGGGTCTTCCAGTCCTCGTCCCTGCTGTTTTCCGTCTTCTGGGTCGAGTTGGTTTCCGCCTGCTTCGTCATGTTGGCGGCGGAGGAGTGGATGTGGTGGTGGTGGTGGTGGCTCGAAGACGGATCTGTCGTGTAGATGGAGCGTGGTGAGACGGGTGCCGGGATGGATCTCGACGGTAAAGGTGCTGCTAGGATGGTCTTTTGTTTGACAAACTCAATTGGCAACGGGACGAGATGCGAGGCCCGGAGGTTTTGTTGCTGCTTCTGCCGTGACAACACGGACGACCTGAGCGAGGGCAGCCGCAGGGTCCAATGACGCGCTGATGATGACATCACGAGAGGGTAATTGATGATGCTTCTAATGCGGGAGAATAAGAAATGGACCCGCACGGACGATGCGGTTACAGTGTAAATTCCACAGAGGGAGGGGAATGGGGGTGGAAGAAGGAAAAGAAAAGCCACAAAAAGGGAACTGATGATGCACGTGTACCTAACGGTGCCACGCAAGGCGCTCTCGGGGGTTTATATCTTCAGATGGCGTTGGTTCGGACGAGTCACGACATGATGAACTAGATATATATCCATCTATCTCCGTACTCGGCCGATTTGTATTGGCTCTTGTGGTCTCCAATCTTTGGATATGCGCGCGTGTTGACATCATGATTGAGTGTTGCCCGCTGGTCGAATTACACGGCACAGCTCTCTTTCCAGGGGTAATTCGACGGCCGGTCGAGCTGTCATCGAGCATCATCGGCCGGATCGGGTTTACCCCACAGACGCCACGCGGATCTGTCATTCTTAGCTTTGGACCTATATCTATGCAAGGTGCTGTAAGCTCGCTTAGGGCAACCCAGCACGTGGCGTACTACGAGTTAAGAACGTGTAGTTGTTCGCTCGACCAATCAAAGGAGTTATCTTTGGATATATCTGTGCAACCACTGGTATTGGACAGTTGCGATACTCTCCCTAAAACCTCTAATTGTGGAGTTGTGGCTACTCAGTTATTCGAGTTGACTTTGATTGGTTGCCTGCTCTGATAGCAGCAATAAGAGATGCATAAGTACGGATCCTGTCTTCAGCTTTCAACTTCCACTCCAATCATTGGCCGTTGAATCCTTGTCGACTAGGTTGTATCGCCAGCCGAGATAACAGGATGCGGCTAAACTGATGCACAACCAGGCCTCTCCGCCTCCAATGTCCTGTCACGTGGTCCTTGGCATCAGCATCACCCTCATGACACTCCACAAAACATATCCTACTGCCTCACCACGTACTCCCGATAGGCCGCCCTGGGCCCCCCCCCCCCCCCCCCCCCCCCCCCCTTCGCCATGGCACGCGACATCTGGTCTGAATCTGGTCTTTGGTACAGCTTGCTTGGACTGGTCGTCCCAATTATCGTCTGTCTGGCGGTTGTTGCAGCCAGTCGTTGGGCAGTATCACCCGCCCCAACTGTCATGAGGCCACCGAAGCCCCTCAAAAGCCTGACGTTTCGGGTCGACGACATTCCAGTGGACCACATTGATGACCTCGACCGCAACATCCAGTCCATTGCTGAGCGCGATGCTGATCTGCGCGCCGCCGCTTTTACCCGTCGTTCCCTTGGGCACAGTGACAACAAACACGTGTGTGCTACCGTCACGGCCACCACAACTCTCTCGGGTAACGACTTATGTTCGCGGTTGACCCGAGCCGGCAAGGGTTTCCCTTACAGCTATAGTTGTGACTTTGACGGCATCACGCCCTTGTACGAAGACACCAACGGCGCAGCGGTAGAGTAAGTGCCCCCTTACGTCCATCAGCCTTGTCCCATGGATTCTGTTCTCCTGCTGCCGCACCGCATTGTGACCGCTGACCCGTAGCTCGCAGCATCATCGCCGTGCCTGGTCTTGGAAGTCACCCGCTCGGGTCTTGGAAATCCCCTCGTAATGATGACGTCTGGCTGCGGGACTTCCTGCCCAAGGATGTGCCCAATATCCGAGTGCTGATCTATGGCTACGACACGACGCTGCCAGGCAGCCGCTCCAAGCAATCCATCGAGGATTTGGGCGGAATTCTAGTAGAGCGACTCGTTGCGTTTCGCGCAAGAGACGGTGTAAGTGAGCCTAGGAGAAGTGTGAACTTGCGCTGATATCAAGCAGACAACTCGCCGGCCGCTCATCTTCATTGGACATAGCCTAGGTGGCCTGCTTATCAAAGAGGTGCGGTGCTTCTCTAACCCGCTGTGAAGCAGTAGGCTAAACTATATCACAGGCTCTTATCCGCGCTCGCAATTCACGCGATGTTGATATCGCAGACCTTGCCAAGGCATGCTACGCCCTTCTATTTTTCGGCGTTCCGAATCTCGGCCTGCGTAATGAACAGCTCAGGACCATGGTCCGTGGCCAACCGAACGACGCTCTGGTGCACGACCTGATTGTCGATAACGACTCTGAAGCTTCGACCTTCCTCAAGAGACTTGCCGATGACTTTGCTGAGAAATGCAAGGATCACTATCGAGTGATGTCGTTTTTTGAGCGTATGCTCAGCCCAACTGTACAGGTAAGCCATACTGTTGAAAAACAGAAAGGCGTGTGTTGATATTTGTACTATAGCGTGACGACGAAGGTAATTGGCGAAAGACGGGTCCGGCTTCCTTGCTAGTGACACAAAAGTCTGCCACTGCCACAGGCCTAGTAGCAGTAGCTGACGAAGACAACATTGCACTTAACGCGGACCACTCTGGGATCGTCAAATACAGCTCCAGAGGCCAGGGCGACTACCCTACAGTAAGAAGAAGACTCATGGATTGCGTTGAAAGGGCAATCCTAGACGTGCCCAGACGATTTACCGAGCATAGTACGTCACTCTCCGCGGTGTAGCCATGCAAAGGCTGACTTTCTCAGTCAGGCTTTGAGAATCTCTATTCCAAAAGAGTAGAAGATTGTATGAGGTCGCTGGCGTTTCAGGAAATCGATGGTCGACAGAACGGCATAGATGCTGCTGCCGCCGGTACCTGCCAATGGCTCCCGAGCCATGAGACTCTCACGGCCTGGATTCGCCAACATCGGGGCTTGTTATGGATCAAAGGCAAGCCTGGAGCTGGCAAGTCGACTCTAATGAAATATGCCCTCGAAAAGGTCCCACATCTTTACGAGACGCAGCCGCTGGTTCTTTCTTTCTTTTTCCATGGACGTGGCCATGAATTGCAGAAGTCGCAGCTCGGCCTCTTTCGGTCCCTCCTGCATCAGCTGTTGAATCACGTTCCGGGAGCACTCTCTGACTTGATCGACACTTTCGGCGTGAACGTGAAAACCGTAGGCGAAGCTGGAAAAGAATGGCAATGGCATGTTCCAATGCTGCAGGTTTTCTTCCAGTCATCGCTTTCGAAGATTCTGAAGCAACGTGCGGTTCTCGTCTTCATCGATGCGCTCGACGAATGTGGAGAAGAACCTGCTGTTCAGCTTATAGAGTTCTTCAAGAAGACTCTCTCAGGCCTTTCATTAGAAGATTCGCAATTCAGCATCTGCTTTTCCTGCCGCCATTACCCTATCGTTGAGCTTGAAGGTGGATCAACGATACATATTGATCAGGAAAATGGCAGGGACATCGATACGTATGTTCGAACCCATCTTCCGTCAGAGCAAGACTCGGACATCCGAAGCCTCTTGAGCCAGCGAGCGCAAGGGGTATTTATGTGGGCCCACCTCGTCGTCAACCGCGTTTTACAAATGAAGCGCAACGGCAAATCTCCAAGCAAAATCAAGCGTGAGGTTGAGCGAGTCCCGCAGCAACTGGACGACCTTTACTACGACTTGCTTCAAGGCTTGAACTCAGAGGACCGTCCTGAGACCCTACGACTGGTGCAATGGGTGTGTTTCTCGATTCGGCCATTGACAATGTATGAGTTGCCATGGGCAATGACGATTGATCCAGACATTCCAACCCAAACGCTCGACGATTGCGAGCAATCTGACGAATTTATTTCAAAGGATGACATGCACCGGAGAGTCACATCCCTTAGCTGTGGACTTGCAGAAGTAGCGTCTTCCGACAAATCTCACGTTATTCAGTTCATCCATCAGTCAGTCAGAGATTTCTTCATCGAGCGGGGGTTGTCGGCTCTCGATGATACCATTGAAACAGCCAGATTGGTAGCGCCTACCGTCAATTGCCGTTTGTTTTTTCAATGCATCAGTTACTTCAAAATGACTGTCTCTTCAGACGCCGGGGGTTTCTGCATAGATCATGCCTTCAAGTTCCCATTTTTGCGTTATGCAGTATTATACTGGGCATCTCACGCCAAGCGGGGCGAGGCGGCAGACGTATATGCAAAAGACATCCTCGAATCTTTCGGTTGGCCTTCGCGTTCCTTAGTGGACAAATTGGTAAAGGCAATTGAATTTTTTGAGAGTGATGCATGGTTTCGGAAAGTTCGAGCAGCTAGTCTGGTGCATATTGCATCCCTACACGACCTACAGGGACTTCTGCAAATCATTATGGAGCATACCGAGGCGCACATTGATGCAAAGTCTGATGGCGGCGGAACGCCACTGTCTTTCGCAGCTGAGAAGGGCAACGACGCAATCGTTAAGATGCTTCTCGATACAGGCAAGGTTGACGTCAACTCAAAGGACAATAATGGCTGGACGCCACTATCTTTTGCGGCCGAGAAGGGCAGCGAAGTTATTGTTAAGATGCTTCTTGACACAGGCAAGGTTAACACTAGCTCAGAAGATAACTATGGCTGGACGCCACTATCTTGGGCAGCTATGAATGGGCACGATGGAGTTGTTAAGATGCTCCTTGATACAGGCAAGGTCAAAGTTACCTTGAGGGACATTAATAGCTTGACGCTACTATCCTCAGCAGCTATAGATGGGTACAAGAAGTCTTTGAAGATACTTCTCAACACAGGCAAGGTTGAAGTTGACTCAAGAGACACTAATGGCCGGACGCCACTATCTTGGGCAGCTGGGAATGGGCAAGAGGAAATTGTTAAGATACTTGTCGATACAGGCAAGGTTGACGTTGACTCAAGAGATGACGATGGCTGGACGCCACTCTCTTGGGCAGCTACAAATGGGCAAGAGGAAATTGTTAAGACACTTGTCGATACAGGCAAGGTTGATGTTAACTCAAGACACAACGATGGCTCGACGCCACTCTCTTGGGCAGCTACAAATGGGCACGAGGGAATTGTTAAGATACTTGTCGATACAGGCAAGGTTGACATGGACTCGAGAGATATAAATGGCTGGACGCCGTTATCTTGGGCAGCTTATGGTGAGAAAAGGGCGTCCGACGGGGCCAAACTGCTGACTCTCTCGTAGTTTTCGTCCAAGGCCCGTACCTGGTCAAAACGCTGCTATCTCGGGCGGCTTCGTTTGGGCACGAGGGAGTTGTTAAGATGCTTCTTGACACAGGCATGGCTAGTATCAACTCAAGATGCAAAGGTGGTCGGACTTCGTTGTCCTGGGCGGCTGCGTGTGGGTTTGATGAGGTGGTCAAAATGCTTCTCGATGCAGACGGGATCGACGTCAACACAAGAGACAATGCGGGCCGGACGCCAATATCCGCGGCTGCTAGGAAGGGGCGCGTCAAAGTGGTGGCGTCGCTTTGCGATAAGCGCACTACCGACGTCAATCTCGAAGACAAAGGAGGGTTCACTCCATTCATGAGGGCTGTGTGGAGAGGTCACAAAGAGGTCGCCGATGTCCTCCTCCAGACTGGACGTCTTTCATATCGGCATTGCATGGATGGTCTCTGTTATCAGGCATTTTGGACCCTTAATCCAGAAGAACTGGACCAATTCATGGTTGACGCTGACTTGGATATGGGGGAGGATTTCTTTGGACTGAGGGAATTGTTTTGCGATTTGTCGATACCATGATCATAAAATCACACCTATGTAGACCTTCTTGAAACCAATACGCGGTCACTGCTTGTTTCTCAGTTGAATGATTCTGTTTAGGTAATGCTGTAGCCCTGTGTATGATCATCCATCATCAGTTAAGAACTTCAGTGTCGCCTCTCAGTTGTCCCATCACGCTCATTATTCTGTGGAACAGTTGAAACACATTGGCATGCTTGGGTTTAGATTCATCGACTTCCGTGCTGATGCGACGTGCATTCGCCCACACTTAGCTCCATGGTCTTGCTCAATGAGAAAGATTATTTCCACAGCCGGGCATCTCGGTGTCATCTTCAACGTCGGAAGAAACCAAATCTGCTCGTCGGACTCCCTAAACCGCTTTGCTTTCCACCCCCCGCCCACTTCTGGCCCGTCTCAACCTCCAATCCTCCTCCTCGTCCTCCAACAGCCTCTGTCCAGGTAGTCTCACGGCCCGGTCCAGGGCGACAGGGAGTCCCCGGTGACGTCCCCTCAGCATGACGAGGCACAGCACCAGCTTGCTCCCCGCATGCCAGCCGCCGGAGAAGCTCATGGCGTCCTTGGGCAGGCCTACCGAGATGCCCACGCACCCGTAGCCGGAGACCACCTCGAAGACGACGTTGAAGACGGAAAAGTGCACCGGGTCCTCGAGGAAATGCGACGTCTCGATGGTGACGATGATGAGCACGGCGAGGGTGAGCAGCCATAGATCGTGGGCGAGCTGTCCGCGGATCTGCTGGCTCACAAAGCTCGTCCGGGACTCGAGGCCGTCGGCCCTCTTCGGATTGGCCGCGCCCACCCCGGCAAAGCTGAGGTTGTCCCTGATCAGCTTGGTGAGCAGCCCGTTGCCGCCGCCGTGCTTTTTCTCGTCGGTGGAGGAGCGGCTCGGGGCGTCGTCGTCGTCGTCGTCGTCGGCGTAGATACCCAAAGAGCGCTCCTCGTAGACGTTGGAGTGGCGCATCGTTATCACGACGGGGTAGACGGAGATGTACATCATGATGACGTACAGAACCTGCAGCCCTGGGTAGGCGGAGGCAATGGGGATGACATAGAAACCACCCGAGCGGACAGCTAAGTGATGATCAGCAGACCATAAATACAGACTAGCGGCGGCGTGAGAGATTCGGGGTGTATTTCTTACCAATGGCTTGGAACAGGCCGTCCAGCACGCGGGCTCCGACGGGAATGGCCTCAATGACGGGGTTACCGATGTTGAGGACCTCAAATGCCATCCAGTCGATCCCATTCGTCAGTACTACCATGAAGAATAGCCACCAGGTTGGTCTGGATGGAAACAAGTTTGTATAGACCCGTCGCGGGTATCTGAGGATGAACTCCAACGTGCTCTTCAGCTCAACGTGTATTTCTTCCCCTGTGGTAAGGCGAAGCACCTTCAACGCAGACCAAAAGATGAGTCTGAGAAACAGAGGGTACGCCGTGTTGCCCGCCAAGATCAGCAGGCCCATGGTGATGAGCACGAAGTAAGCCTGCTGGAAGGGCACCATGTTGGCGTCGAGGAGCGACATGCCCGAGTTGTTGAACGCCGAGACGGCGAAGAAGATGCCGGCCCACCAGGGATTCGCGCCGTTGGACGTCGCCACCGTCGGCATGTTGTTCGCTATCCAGGCTCCGATGGCCAGGCTGCCGAGGACCTGCCAGAGGATGGAGTACACCGGGACCACGACTGACAGCAGACGAAGGGCGCGGTACTCGTGGCCGCCGAGACGGGAGCGCTCGGAGGCCGTGAGAGAGTGGAACTGGGAGTTGCGGCCTTCTTTGGCGGAGCTGAGAAACGAAAGCCAGGGGCGGGTCGGCTTGGTGCTCGAGGACACCGAGTGCGTCGAACGCCGCGTGAGGTTCTCGGGCGTGTCGATGGTGATGTGGTTGTCCCCGGCCCGGGCCTGGCTCGAAACCCCCCGCTCCATCACCCCCGTCATGCTTGCCCCGCCCTTGCCCCTCGACGCGGCATCACGGCCGTTGAAGATGGGCAGCCGGCCGTGCTGCCGGTCCCTCTCTTCGTCGCTCGCCTGGACGACCTCCCGGAGACTCTTTTCGAAGACGTGCTTCCGCGCCAGGACCGTCCAGATGGAGACCCAGACGGAGCTCCCGACGATGATGAGCAGCCAGAGCATGACCTGCTGCCACACGGTCATCTCGCTCAGGTTGACGGTGTTGAGGCCGGCCTCGGTCATGGCGGAGACGACGAGGAAGAGCGAGTCGACATAGCCGATGCTGCCGTGCGGGCTGGACGAGACGTAGAAGATGACCGAGGCGAGGAGGGTCGTGCCGATGAAGTAGGCGTAGTGCAGCGTGATGAAGTTGAGCGGCGGGAGGAACGAGCGGAGGCCGCTGCTTGTCGAGCGACGGAACTCTGCACGGCCGTCATCACGATCCCGGCCGTCTTGTTCAAGAGCCGTCGGCCTCGGTGGTTGGAACGACATCGTGGCTGGCGCTTCGGACCCTGGACGCCCGAGACCTTTTTTCTTTTTGGCCCGGCCGGGAACGAGATTAGACTATCTCGAGTTCCGAGATGTCAAGTAATAGAGTTCACACCCGCTGCGCGAAACGCCAAAAACCCAAGTTAGAGGTTGTCTCTTCAACTCCTAGTCCCTGCTGTTGCAATGTGAAGCCACCGCGCCAAACCCCTCTTGGTGGCTGTGCCAACCTTCTTTTTTTTTTTTGTTATTGTCTTTGAGCCTTTGTTAAGCACACACACACACACACACACACAAATTGTCGGTGAGAGGCATCAGGGGGGGAGATGGGTGGATTCGAGCCACTTGAACCTGACGAGTCATTCGTCCAGACAAGGAGGGGGATGCTATCCATTGAGTTCTTTCATCTCGCTTGGCCCACCAAAGTTTATCCTCACCGAGATTATTCACCGAAGACTTACACTTACCGACATCTAACCTTGACCCCTTATCATATTTCCTTAGTTCATGTGTTGTATGTTTCACCACAGCCGGCTGGACGCTTGCATATACATAACATTTCTGATGTAAGATGTTATGATGGACCCGCCTGTTTGGTTTCTCTAACCCCCTTTTCCGTCCTCGAAGGCAATATGAAACGGGCTGGCCCGTTTGTCCCACCATTCTGAGAAGCTCATGACTACGATGGAGAAGTCACCGACTGTATCACAATGCATTGGGAACTCATTTTTGTCAAGCAAACCAGTTGATTCAAACACCCTACTCAAGAACACCCAGCTTATCATGTCGATAGACACCAAACCCAGCCAAGTGAACCCAAAGCTCCTGGGCCGACCGTTTTCGTAACGTACAAACATTGCCCTGCTCCTCGGCCCGTAGGCCGGAGTATGTAAGAAAAAGAATATAGAGACATCATAAGAAAGAACAACAACCTCCCAGCACCCCATGCGAGAAATCCTAGCAGACTTCTAACACCCATTCACCGCATTCACAAGCTCTCGAGGCGCTTAGAAGCCGAGGAGGCTGTTGAACTTGGTGGCGACGTCGGCGCTCTTGTCACCGGAGGCCAAGATCTGGGCCTGGGCGCTCTTGCAGAGGGACTTGGCGGCAGCGTTGGCACCGCAGACGTTGGTGAGCTGGTCGCAGACCCGGTTGGTGATGATGTTGGGGTTGAGGGCATCCTGCTGGCCCTGGGCAACGAGGGGGTCGGTGGGCAGGAAGGTTCCCTCAGTCGCCTTGCGGCCGGGACGTCCGAGCTGGAAGTCGATGGTGGGAGTGCACTTGCCGAAGTCAGCAGCGCCACCAGCAGCAGCGCCACCAGCAGCAGCACCGGCACCAGCGTCGTTGTTGTTGTTGTTGTTGTTGTTGCCGGCATCAGCCTTGTCGTTGTCCTGGTCCTTGTTCTGGTCCTTGTTGTTCTGGTTGTCGTTACCGGCCTCGGCGGTGCTGTTACCAGCGGCGGCACCGCCAGCGGCGGCGCCACCGTTGCAGTCATCAGCGGCATTGTCGTTGTTGTTACCAGTGCTGGCGTTGTTGTTGCCCTTGTCCTTGTTCTGGTCCTTGTTCTGGTTGTTGTTACCGGCGCTGCCATTGCCTCCAGCAGCAGCACCTCCAGCAGCAGCACCTCCAGCAGCGGCGCCACCAGCAGCGGCGCCCTTGACGGTGAAGTTGGAGAAGCCCTGGGCCTTCATGACGTCGGCGACGGAAAGACCAGTGGCGTCGAAGGGGCTGGTCAGCGAAGTCTTGGAGTTGGCGTTCTCAAGGTCGGAGCCGCCGACGGAAGGGTCGACAAGGGGCACGATGCCGCGGAGGGCCTGGGTGGCAGGAAGGGAGGCATCGCCGCAGATGTTGGGGACGCTGACGACGAAGGGGTTGAAGTTCTGCTCAGCGGCGACGAGGCCCTTGGCGGCCGCGAGGACGTCGTCACCAGTACCGAGGGCGGCGACCTGGTCGGCGAGCTTGAGCTTGGCGCAGGGGTCGGCGGCAGCGAGGAGGGTGCCGGGGACGCTGCCGGAGAGGGTAGCGGCTTCACCGGGGCTGCCGGCCTGAAGAGAGGCGATGGCGGCAGTGGGGACGTTCTCCTGGCCGAAACGGGCCTCGACGCAGGCCAGAATGGCGGAGATGAGGAAAAGCTTGGTGGAAGACATGTTGACTGTTCTGAAACTAGAAGCTGGGTGTCGAAAAAGATTTGTTAAAAGTGTGAAGAAAGATTGTAAATGGCCGGCTAGCGGTTTGCAGTTGGATGAAGACAAGAAAGAATGTAAGTCAAAAGTTCACAGAACTGAAAGATTGAAGAGAGAGAGAGAAAGGTGCTTGTTGGCTGCAGGATGAAGAAGGAAGGAAAACAGATGTGATGAAGGCTCGGGTCAACTCTATTATATACGCGAAGCCCAGAGATGTCGACGAGTTGTTTCCGCGAGACCAAGGGCCTCCAAGGATCATGGGTGACAAGGGGCCAGCCAGGCCGAGACAGCCTGCGACGATGATACTCCGTGATGCCCCCAGCTCTGCTCACCTCGACAATGTCCTCCGTCAAACGGTACCGGGGCGCAGGCCTCTCTCGCCCCTCTCTCGCTCGGAGGGGGCAGTAAACATGATCATGGGACGAGATTGAAAGGTGCTCGGTGCCCGGGGATCATGAGTTGGCCAGTTCGGACCAGCATCCCCTTAACGGCGATCATGCTTCAAACTTGGGACGGATTACATCCTGGTGTAGCAGGGACGCCACGGCCAGCACGGTGGTCCAAGCCATTGCAAGTGCTCGGGTTCCGTCACCAATATCGGCTTCACATGCAGTGGTTGTCTCATGTAACTGGGTTGGAGATTGGCGCTAGGGAAAGGATGAAGGTTCTCCTCTGCCCGGCTGCTCAACCGAAAGGGTGGCACCCGGAAATGGGTGGAGTGCTTACACTGCAACCCGACTCATGCTGCTTCACGATGCGCCTGGCCGCCCACTTGGAGACCGAGGGGGTGGTCGCGCTGAGTCGAGTCAAACCCAATCAAAGCTGGTTCAATGACTCCAGTCTATGTGCTTTTACTTCTTTTCACCTTATCCCCCGACAATACGAAAGAAGCAAAAGGCAAAGTGAAGAAGAGATGATCCTCTCTCGAATAGTAACAGGGGTTCCATCTGGAGGCGAGATGGCTTCGACAAGGGGCCTTCTGCCGCGCCGTGGCGTGCCAGATGCCCATTCGAAGCTTAGCGCGCCCCTCTCCAGCAAATGCCAAGGGTATCAAACATCCCTGCATCAGTCTCTTTCTTCGTATCGGCCTTTCTCTCTCTCTCTTTCTCTCTGGGCTCTCTTGTACCCTAGCTACTCAGTAGTCTGCTGTTCTGGAGAGTACCACCGACACGGATAGCTCCAGCACAGCAAAACTGGTCCTAGCATGTTTTCAAAACGCGGCACGTCGAGATGCTACCCACTCTCTTCCTCCATACTCTCCTCCATCACGGCATGGCTAGGGGATGCGCGTGGCCAGGCTTTCGTTTCGATTCTAATCCCCTAGCTGCGGATGATGAGGGGAGCAAAGGGAAGGGGGTTGCGACATGATGCCGTGACGGGCTGGATGACATGTTCGGGAGGGGGGAAGCACGATCATTAGGTGGTTTGGAGAGGAGCAGCGATCGGGTCGTCGGCCTCTACCGCATCTACGGCATCTCTGGCTAAGCATCGTCCGATGATGGCGAGAGAGCCGATCAAGTATTTCACAGGTAGTGACAGAGCAACAACGGCAGACTTGTTTATGGGAGTGCGAGTGCGAGTCGTAGTAATAAGCTCATAAGCTCATACTACCAAGCTCATGAAGAACCACACGGTAGGAAATGAGAGGCTAAGATGCTTAGTGCCGGCCGTGTCACACACGCCTATGTGGGTGGTGACTTAATCAAAATGCAATTAATCGCCATTGCTTGAATTGTGGGTGGCTGCCAGATATATTGGTTTCCCCCTGGTTGACAGGTCCGATTAATCAACTGAGTCCGCCGTTCTGGGTTTTCCACCTCCTTTTTTCCCCCGCCCAGCCCGTCTAGCCAAGAATGTGCGTGGTGAGTTTAAACTGTTCTTGTTATTCATCAATGAATGGGGCTGATTTCTCCCTTCTCTCCTCTATCGTCGCATGCAACGAGAAACACGTTGGACATGACATGATCTGCGCACTGCCGAACTCTGACGGCGTTTGACTCAGCAATAAGACGGGCTGCTTGTCCATAAGCCCACACATGCTTCCTCTCTCCCTCCTCCCTGTCGCAGATCCAATATTGCGTTACTTCGTCCTTCACCGAGCCGCTAATAGTTTCCTTTGGCCCTTGCATCGTCACCCGTTGCCGTCTTTCCTCTCCACCTCTTTCCTTGCTGCTCATCCACAGCCACCGTCAGTCACCGTCGAGACGAGATGACCGACCGGGTTGCGTGACATGACAGGATGCAACGTCAACCTGGGAGTTGTTAGCTTCCGCTTCCGTGGTGCTCCGGAACGTAATAGCCGCCTCGACGATGGTACTATGTACAGCTGCATACACCACAACATCCGTGGCCCGGCAAAAGGCGAGCCGCGTCCGAGGTAAATTGCTCTTTGCCTTAGCCTACCACCAACAGTACGCCTCTTCCAGTTGACAGCTACGTTGTATCCGCAACCAGCCACGAGTTGGGGTCATTGCAGGGGTAATGCACCAACCGTTGACCGCCGTTCTGGGAATTCCCTAGATCAAATCGCATCAATCAAACAGCGTCATCAGGGGTCCTGAAACGGGTTCAAAACTTAATGGGTCTCGCTGGTACCAAAATCACGGCCACAGCAGCAAAAAGCCCTCCTCTTCGGAGGTAGGTCCACCACACGCAGCATTTTGCTTTGCCTTCCCAGACACGGCTGGGATGGGCTGGGGGGCAGGCTGGAGACATTCATGTATTCTGCTCCTCTCTTTTCCAGAGCCTGCGTTTGGCCATAACTTTGGCGGTGCCCCGTCAGGCCTAGGCCCGTCATACCGAGGCGGAGCGAAAGGCCCTTCTCAGCTTCTCGCCTGTCAAGAGCCCACCCTTGATCTGTGCTCTCGCCGCTGGTCTTTTTCCGCATTCGGCTGGCTGTCGAGACGACTCTCCTCGTTAGGCGCCGGCTCACAACGTCTGTCATCTTGGAATAGAGGCGTGCCATGTATGCGGTCTTGGCAGGAACATGTTCTCTAGACCGCGTGTCGAAAATAGCCTTTCCCCCCCTCCAGAGTGTGTTTATCCCGGGTTGATCTCGCGCGTTGGTACTTTGTGACGGTTTGATGTCTGTGCCGACATTTTTTCCTGTTTCTAGTGCCCGCGAAGTACCAGCTTTGGAGTGTTCCTGGGTGCGGGTTAAAAGTGTCAACATCCGGGCTCGTCCCTTTGGGAACGTGAACTCGGTCCGCCCGCCCCCCTTTCCCCCCCGGCAAACATGAAAAACACGAGGACGATGTCCAGAAAGGGGGCCGCTCGCCTTAACTTTCCCTTCTTGCGATTCAAGCGTTCTATTCCGCCTTTGTCGGTACTCTCCTTTGCATGATGTGATCTTCCCAAGCCTCCCCGGCGCCGGCCTCGGCTCGCCGACTTTCCATCTGAAGTTCTTCCCGCAGACAAACATCCTACTTTTCTCCCCCCCCCCTTTCCTGCTGCAAAAGCCAGGCCTGCCGCCGCTGCACAGACCGTACATGTATCCAGAGTTCCGCGGGCTCATTTCCCGAAGTCCCAATGGGACGCTGGCAAGGTGGCACGTGTGGGCGCATTACGCTACCGTCCACTTGAAATTTCGGACTGGCCTTCATCCGATCTCTTGGGTAACCTGAGAAACGGACAGGTTCTTCTCGCCCATAGACGAACCATTATGCCGGGCGGCCACGGTCCTTCTAGATTCCCCCTGAATGCTCTGCAATGTGTGCAGGCCAATGCCCACTCTGCAAGTCAGGGTGTTGGGAACACAGAGACTGCATCGCAAACTGGTGTGGTAAGTAGAGCAGTGTGTCGGTCGATGCCGCATGAGAGTATGATGATGCAGCTGAAACGAGCATATGAAGAATCGAAAGGCCGCCAGAGAGGTGCCAGTCAAGCCTGGAGATGCGATATGCTGCGATGGCATTGGAGCCTGTCAGAAAGCGGCATGTTATGTCGGCAGTCGATTGATTGCTGACCAGTGCTGTCAAGACGCACGTATACATTCGTACAACACTTTTCTGATCCATGTTCCGATTTGATCTTTTTGTATTCTGCTTTTGAATCGCTTGAAATGCCAGGCCATCTCTCTTGAAGGGGAATCCTGACACCCCTCACGTTTAGTTTCACACAGTTAACCACCTCCCTCCCCCCCCCTCTCAGATCAATTCACTTCTTATTCATGCAGAAGAGTCTATTTACGGCGCCTTTTGTAACAATACATCTCTTATTAATCCTTGGCGGCTGTGGCCATGTTGTCTGTTCAGCCTCTCGCCCACGAAGCCATGCGTTCCTGTGCAGCCGTCGGTCGCCTCCCTGTCTCAATCGCATCATGTGTCAGCTAAGCTTGTCCCTCGCATCGAGACGTCGAATCAGTCTTCTCCGACTCTCGGCGCATGCGCGATATGATGACGGAGCCAAGGCCCGGGGCGCAGGAACCCACCAGCGACGTGTGACTGACACCTCGGCCGCCGTTTGCAAACCGGAAGCCCGCAGATGCACGTCACTTCGGATGGCAGCATACGTGCCGCACCCTGTGAATCTGACAGCGGCTTGCCGTTGTTAGCCTTCATCTCACTCCTGATGCAGAGATGGCAGCGGCTCTTGGAGGTGGCTTTCCCGCAGCTTCATGGTGCTACGGCGCGTGCGTGGCCACACAGTGACGCCACCAACAACAGCACAGATCACATTCTGCTAACCACGTCGGTTAGAAATCCGCAGGTCAGATTGATAAGTGATATGTAGCCTCGGCCTTGGACAGGCGATAGAGGAAGGTGTGAGTCTCTGTAAGGCCCTGCGAGAGCTTCTCAAAGAGTATTATGCCCTAGTATGCTCTCCCGGCCCGGGCATAAGGTTTCAACGTACCAGAGCCATGGTTGCGGTTCATACGAACGTTCAATTGCTGGGGTAGGCGTTTACGATAGATGGCTGGCCTCCAGCTGGTAGTTAGGTTTCGTTCTCCGTCCTATTCTGCAAGAGTAATGGAAGTAATGGCTCATTGCTTTTTTTTTTTTGTCCAACGGCTGCAAGACTAGTGTGCGACGCTACCCTGCTCCTCCTTTCACGCAAGTCATGTTACTGTAATAATATAATCAGTTGAAAAGACACATAGAAAATAATGAGCAATGTAGACAGACAGCTCACTATAACTTGTGGCGCGGTATTTCTTCACCTTGACTCTACGCTCCAACGAAAGGAGACCAAAGCTAGATATTGGAACTGTAGGTATTGCCGGTTCGTCTACACCTAGTTTGTACTCTGTTCTTTACCGTATCTGCCACAGTGTACTGTCAACCTGAATTTGGTCTTACTCTGGGTTTGTTGATTCAATCGTATCATGATAGTTGCTTGGATAAACTAGAGGGGTTTAGATGGCAGTTAGCTACGTCGATTGTTCTGACATGGAAGTTCCTTATCTTCGACGACTTTCATGCATTTGTAGACGGCGTGATTACGTTACTTGGCTCTGGGAATAATACGAATGAACTATTGCCTCTTCAGATTATAATTGCAGCGCGATATGTACTTGTTTATAGTAGGGGAATATCACTACAACATCAATTTGTCATGCGAGAAGACAAAGATCTGAAGTGCGTATTATTATTAATTTGTTCAATGTAACTCATGTCTCTTCATTGAACATATATCACAGCCAGTACAGTGAGTTCTTCAAGAATGCCGAGATAACAGAGCCCGCTCTGGTACAAGTTCCGGCGAACTTCCAGTTCATTCTGATCTCAAATATTGTATGGTATTTTGTATTTACTCAGGTCATACCCTTTGTACTTTTTCACGTAACAGCCCAGCATCGCGAGCTCCCCCTTCCAGACTATATTCCCGTTATCCAGTGACAAATCTCCGAGATAGCTCGAGGGACTCGCCTGTATAACTTGTCGCCAATGATTGAAACAAGGTCCTCCCGTCAACGGCATTTCCTCGCCGCAGCGGTAGCAAACTCGCTCAACGGGGCAGCCGACCAGCTGTGCTGTTCTGCTTAGCTCCACCTGGTCTCTATCAAACCTGCTCATAATTCGGACCACTTTGAGACTCCGGATCCCGGAAAGACGTGAGAGGAAATGGGTGTACGCCTCCAAGTCTGCATTCCTCCTTTCCTTTCCGGGTATGAAAAGGGTCAGCTCAGTCACCAGAGGGGCGCTCTGCGACAAGGCTTGATATACCGCGGCGAGGTACGCAGGGTCCCACTGCATGCTGATGCCGACTCTCCGCAGGCCAGCCATGAACTGCGTCCACAAGGCCTGGAGGTCGCTTGGGGCGCGCATCGAACGGCATCTGCCCGGGTTGTGGAGCTTTGCGAGGTCGAACCACGCGGCGGGCTCCAGGTGGACGGCGTTCTTGCGCAAGACGAAATCGTGCACTTCGTCAAGCAGCGTCGGGTGGATCTTGTACAGCACGGGACGGAGGCAGTAGCAGTCCTTCCCTTCTTTGCCGCATATGTCGCAAACCCACCACCTCTTTTCACCCGGCTTCCCAGGAGGGGAAAGCCGGACGTGGAGCCACTCGCGGGAGGGGATGAGCTCGGGGTCGCAGGACTCGTAGATCATCAGCCGGATTTCTCTCGGAAGATGAAGAAACGAGACGGATTGTATGACGGGTGCGGCGGCGGCCTGCGGCCCAGCCCCAGCTGCGCCTGGCTATGCTGGAGCGCCGGAGCCTTGGGACGGAAACGTGGAACTTGGGGGAGGTTGGGCGTTAGGTCCAAAAGCGGCCGGCCGGTTCAAAGCTGTAGGGCTGGCACGGCCAGCGTGTGCCTTGTATCGCGGATGCCTAGTATTTGGCATTATGACCGTAGATATCGCTGACTTCTTCAACGGGTTGTCGATACAGCGAGCCGAGATACTACTTCTGTTCTTGTAAAAATGCGAAATGCATGAGACTTCGAGTTGGGGATACTAGATGACGGCAGCGAGGTTTTCTCGCAATACAATGATAGTTGAGAGACGCCAGCTGCTGAAGGTCGAGTCCGTTCGATATTGACAAGTGATGCAATAGCAATGATTGGAAACTCCAACACAACATCTAGTATATTGTCACAGGACAAATTAGGCGTTAATTACTGCCCGTAATTAACGGCGTCGTTTTTGCGACATATATATAGTTGTACAACATTTATAGTTTCGAGCATGTTACTGAGACTGTTGTCATACGCCAAGGTAATTGGGCATCAAGGATTTGAGGATTGCTGTTGTTCAGTAACAAACCACTTGTTCTATCAACAATGGAATAACCTCACAATGATAAGAATGGGCCAGTAGTTTCCGCCTTCACCTATTGTCGCATTGTGACACACATGACTTTGAAAGCCAAACAAAGAAACAAACCTTTACTAAATGTAGTTCTGTAGAAAGAATAGCAGTATTGTTCCGAAAGAAAATAAGGGTCATTCAAACTGTAAACACGTCGACCAAACACAGAGCCTCACCTTCATCAAAAGGGCAGAAAATTATGAGAGGCCGGGTCGCAAAACAATGAGATATTACTGCTATAAGCCAAGTAAATCGCAAACTTACAAGGTCTTGAAAGTGCGCTTCGTGTCGGAACAGCAACTGAAGTACCCAAGGGCATTTCGAGCAACAATAGTCGCAGGAGCCATATTGTGAGTTTGGGGTTATAATTGAGTTTGTTTTATGATAACTGAACGAGATGAGATTTCTTGTCATTTATCTCAGAAGGGTATAGCAAAGGGTACTTGCCTTCGAGACGATGTCGTCTGAAGAATATAGAGGTTGAGCAATGCCAACACAAACTACATATATGTCGCAAAAACGACGCCGTTAATCGCAAGCAGAAATCAACGCCTTATATCGTATGGATACACTACAGCAATATACTATAGCGGATCTCTCTACTGGAGCGGGGACAGGGATTTCATTTGTTCGGTGGTTACAGGAAAAGGGAAGAGTCTGATCAGCGTCAGGAAGTATAAGAACCTTCTGATCAGCCGCATTAGATAGAGAACAATCATGCTTCCTCCTTCGATTCATCTTTCTTCTTAAAAATCTTTAAACTAGTGCCTTACTCTTTAATCAAGCCAGCCGATACGTAATAACTCAGGCAATAGGGAGCCGTCTATCCTGTCTAATTAAGTTATGGGATTCTAATCAGTATTAAAAGCCTGATCAGATCTCAGAAACTTAACATGATCAGACTGGGTACCTGAGTTGCTTTGCGTTGTAGGGTGTTAGTGTGTTTGTTTGCACATCACTATTACAACCAGAGTCCCTAATCACGCCACTACACGCTTTCACTACTAATTGAGTATACGCCTAGGAGAATAAATGGATAGAAAAATATCATCGTGGCCATTGAAGGTGGCCTGTAGGAGTCTCTAAGTCATGTAAAGCTGATCAATACTCATTTATTATGATGAGCGACCTATCAGCTTTATCAACGACACCCTTATCTTGACAGATACTCAAGAGGCCAGTGAGAAATGCCCAGGTTATATGAAAAGGCTAGTTAGTCACACCGAGTGAAACTGCTCGTTGCCTACATTGATTTCGGTGTTGCATTGCTGCCACTGTCTGTCGGTATATCCCAATGCCAGTACCCTTCTCATCCAAACATTAAGCCTATGGTTGTCTCACTATTCGAAACATGTCTGTCACTGCAATCCAAAGAGTATATGTCCAATTTCAGTACATGTGCACAAGCATACGCAAACATTGTCTTGTTTCCCAGGACATATGCCTTCGCCCTCAAATTCACCTCATGCATATTCAAATGTTTGTCATCTGTTATGGCTGTTTGAAGGCCATGTCTTATTTGGAAACAGGCAATTCTAGTGTTGCCAGTAGAGAATAAGCCAACTGAGATTCGTGATTATCTCCTAGCCACTGTTCCATTGTAAGTGATCAGTGTCACGTGCCTTCATCCCTAGCCAATTTCAACAGAAACTCGGTTTGGCCAATTCAAATGCCAATCGACCTTGTATGAAGAATGGTTCCATCACATGCATGACAACGTGGAAACAGCGGTGACCCTGACCAAAAGTGGCAACTAAAAATACCAAGATGCTAAATCACGATGAAGCCGTCGATTTCCTTTCTGTCGCCGCAGCAGCCCCTCCTTGGTCACTGTCAACAAGGGAGAGGGTGCATAGGTACGTGTAGAGAGCAACGTGTGGAGCAAAAAAACGAGCTGCAGTGGTCACACAACCAGGCGCAGGAACACGAAAGAGCTGGTATGCAAAGAATGACTCGAGTTTCCCGTTCGGCGTACAGATCCGCGAGCTCACGGCAGAGGCGGGTAGGGTTTCTGGAATTTCGAGTCGCTCGACCGGCCGAGACAGTGTCTGGTTGCACCTTGAACACTTATGACGACCTTGACTCGCCATGCATTTCTGATTGGAGAGACTGGGGGTAGAGAGAGAGAGAGAGAGAGAGAGGGCCTCGGCTCTGGGGCTTTCCACCCCCTCCCCCAATAGATTGCAATATAAGAGAAATCTCGAAAAATATGCAAAACGCGACCATCGCCTTTCCCTCTTCTCGATGTTTCCGGACAAGTGGGCTGTGGGTTACACCGTTGTTGGGGCATCTTGCGTCGTGGACTTTGCCCGCGCCGAGCCAGCTTCCAGGCACAGCCCGGGTTGTCAAGCTGGGTGACGCGACTGACTGAACCGACCACAACCATGGAACGCGCTCCCCCCCTGGACCAAAACCCCTTTGCGCCGCTCAGGCCGAGAAGGGGGAGGGGCAAACCTGGCGAAGCTGAGCATTCTGACGTCTTTGGGTGGGGTGGAGAGGGGATCATTTCCCTCTCAATGCCCATCTGGAGGCATCTCCCTTCCAGACCTTGTCCAAGAATAAGCCCTGGGTCCAAGGCCCAGGCCTGCGAGCGGAGGCCTGTCGATAGTCAACAATGTTCGGTTCCTACGTTCGGTTTATAACAAGCGTGTGGCCCTACCGGCTGTGCGTCCCTGTAGTGTACCTGCATACTGCCCAGGTTCTATTTGCTGGGCATTCTCCATTCCCAAAATTCCTTTTATGTGCGAAGGATTCTTCGGGAATGGGGGGGGGGGGGGTGGAGCAGTCAACCCAAGTCGGAACGCTTTTAAACGCCGATACCGGTACTGGACTGCCACTCCCTGTCGTCAGCAGAGCCCAGGTTCCCACACCCAAGGTATTCGGCGCTTGCCTTGCATTGCTTACATACTCCGTACACGTAGCAGTTTAGTGTATCTAGGAAGATGCCTCGCTTGTAAACGCAGAAGTGGGCTGGCTCATGACCGCGAGTCCCGGCGCTTTTGCGGTGGTTTGCCAGATGTGTGCGCTCCTTGTCTTTTAGGTGGAGATGAACCAGGCCAAGCGAGATGTTGATGGGAGGAGCAGATAAGCATCACATGATGTTGATGTAATAGGGGGGGAATTGTTATTGTTTTTAGTTTTTGTTTATTTTGAGCTCCCCAAGCCGTATGTTATGTTATGTGTGTGTGTGTGTGTGTGTGTTTGTGTGTTGTGTTGGTTAATAAACAAAACTCCGTAGAAACCCCCGTTCGGTAGATATATGTGTGTATATACAAGAGTGCCCGTAATGCGATATCATTATCTTGACCCGATATTTCCCACTCCCCAGCCCTGCCCCGCCTCCCCCCTCCCAGAATCATTAGTCTAGTTGTTTAGATATCAATGCTCGCTAGTAGAAAAATAGTCCAATATCCAATGTACACATTACCATTGCTTGGTCTGTTTCTCATCCTGTCCGTCACGTGGACGCCTTGATATCCATGGTCAGGGTCGGCACGCGGAAGGTGACGACGTTGGTGGCCGAGAGCGCTTCGGAGCCGAGACCCATGTAGCCCAGGTAGGTCGCCGAGGTGGGGAAGTTGGCGCGGTTCATGGTCGTGAGCGTCGTGATCAGGGGCGCCAGGTCGCCGACAAAGTGCTCGACTGTCACCATCGCCTTCCAGGTCAGGACGTGTTGTCCGAGACTGTTTTGGCCAAAGAAGAGTTGGCTGTTACGAAACAACATGTCAGCCATGAGAGCTACCCATAGAGAGGGAGAGGGAGGCAGGGGTGAATTTCCAATACGCATGGGCCAAGGCGGCAGTCACTTACAAGCTCGTTCCGTTGATCGTCTGCGTCGTGAGGGCACCCGCTCCGCCCTGGTATCCAATGGGCTGCGTCGCTGCGCCAAAGGTGCCGAACCACACCATGACTTCGAACTTGGCCTTGGTGCTGTCACTGGCGTTGTCCTTGTCGTCGTCCAAGAACATATCGATGGCGACGTTGGCGTTGGTGTCGTTCTCGGTGAGCTCGGCCTCGTTCGTGTCGGTAGCCGCTGCGCCATCGGTGGTGTAGTTGCCCACCGAGTAGGACCACTCGACGTCGACGCTGACACTGGCCAGGGACGAGATGGAGATCGGGAGGATGGTACCGTCGACCTTGATGTTGGGGAAAGCGTGGACAGGCTGCGTCTCCGGGCCGCGAGGGTAACGCCATGTAACGTAGAACTCGGGCGCGCTGAAGTCGGTCGGGTACGTCTGGTTGTTGAACGCGGTGACCTATGGGCCAGAGGTTAGATACGGTCATTTCCGCCTGCACCAGGCATAAACCGCGCCCGTTCGAAGCCAACTTCGACCTCAACTAGACACACACGGCCATGCGCCAAGCTCAAACCTGGCGACGTGCGAAGCACCGCGATTGGGGGACTGGTGAGGGGATTTGACGTACGTTCATGCAAAGCAGACCATCTTCGCCTTCGTTCCAACCCCACTGGTTCGGGTTCACTACATCAGGCAGATATCGTTAGCATGTCTGGTGTGACGATGGTGATGAAGCATAGATGGATGTGTATCGGATTCCTTATCCCCTCCCCCCCGCGCAGGCAGACAGCAGTCCCAGAGGATTGGGCCACCCAGACAGGTTTCGCAACCCAAGGGAGCAAAAGTCAAAACTGCCATTTTCGGTTCACGGAGGGGGAAAGCTTAACGCGGCCCGCGAGCACAGCAACACACGAACAAAAAAACACGGGAGCCCGTGGGTGTCCCAAGCAAAAAACGCAACCCCTCCAAGTTCGGATGACAGCGCGCGCACGCGCAAGAGCATCCGAGGGGAGATGCTTGCCTGCATCGTCGGGTGTCCCGGTCCGTGCCGCTTCATCTCATGATGTTCAGAGAGAGAGGCATGTGCCCCGGAGACAAGTGGAAAACCGGCATAGCGAGGGAACACATGGAAAAAAACATAAAAAAACGCGGATGAGACTTACGTGTGTACTCCTGGCCCTTTGACGGAGGGTGAAGACCGAACGCCTTGTCGCAGGATACCATGGCCGTGATGCCATTGTTCTTTGGTATCGTCCCTGGGTTATCAGGCTGGGTGAAGAGCGGCTTGTCGCCGTTTGCGCTTCTGCCGGCGTCGATACCGATGAGGACGCCGAGGGTGACTCCGATGGGGATGGCCAGCAGCACAAAGTTGACGATCCAGCGAAACCCGAGGAAAGGCATTGTGAATAGGGTCGAGGAGAGAAATAAAAAAAAAGAAATAAAAAGGGAAAAAAAGAATGTCAAAGTTGAGCCTTCGCGATGCGCTTTACGCTGGCTGTCGTCTTTCCTCACCCCAAAGATCCAAGGGACGATGAGAGATGGACAGGCTTTACAGGCGCAAATCCGGCTTGTGTACACAGCAACAGCAGTAGCGGCAGCAGTAGCACATGCAAAGAAAGCGAGTGTGGTGTCGTCGGTGACGTTCGGAGTCTGGTTTAGGTATGGGAGGGCAAGGTACAGGATTATGGGATCGGTTGGGTGGGCGGGAAGGCTCAGGTAAGGAAATGGTTCAAGCTCAGGTTGGGTAAGCTCAGGTCAGCTCAAGCAAGGTAAATGGCATGTTAGGGAAAAGGCAGACGCGGGCCCCCGACTCGTGGACAGGTAGGTATCCAGGGGAGAGAAGAGAGAGTACGGATACCTAGTAAAGAGAAGAAAGGAGACGGGGGGGGGGGGGCGTGGGAAGGGGGCGTGTGTGGACTACTACGTATCCGGACAAGATCACAACCAATACCGTTAGGTCACTCAAGAGAAGGGGGTTCGTCCGGTCGATACCAAGCCGTACGGAGAAGGCTGTGTGTGATTCGATGGGGGGGACAGCGTCGAAGAGAATCAAGAAAAAACAAAACGAAGAGGCAAATGCAGAACCGAGGCGCGTCGGGCGAAACGCAGTGAGCGAATTGTGCAGAAGAAGAATAAGAACCCCTATCCAATATCCAACAAGCAGCGCAGCACGCCACCCCGGAAGAGGCTTGACTTGTTTCCTGTGCGCAGTGCAGCGAGTGTAATTACCTCAATGTCTCCTCACCCGTGCCTCCCCCCTCCCTTCTCGCCGAGTCTCTTGCTGACGCCGTACGGATACAGTTAGTTCAGTTGTGTAACTGTGAATCAGATCTGCCCGAGGCAGGCGGAGCTCGATGGGAGAAACATGAACCGAAGAAAGGGAACCAGGAAGCCTTCAGGGCGCCCGGCCGTTACACCTGTTGCGAACCGGCTTTTGCCTCTTGGACAAGAAGAAACCGCCAGCCAGGTGAGCCCTACGCCTCAAAATTACGTCGGTACATCCCCTCGCAAAGTGTCCAAGGCTCAAGCCAACACGTCTACGTAGCCATTCCGGGCATCTTGGATGATAAAATCGACGATTGCAGGCCCTCCTGCTTCTAAATCGGACCAGCCCCTGGCCTAGTGTGGTCAACGTACCGGCATCACTCGACTACGGTCATGCCTTCGCCCCTCCAATGGTACCCGCCTCGAGAACACGAGAAAAAAAAGCAGGGATTAATGAGCAACGGCCCTGAATGTGGTTGGGGGGTCCGGACTGCCATCCACGGCCTTGGCCGACGTGACCGGGGTGTCCCCCGGCCGTGCATAGCAGTTTCTACCACGTACTATGTATCCGTACTCCGTACTATGTATCCGTACTATGTACGGTGCTCCAATGCCATCAGATCAGTGGGCTCGACCGAAAAGAAAGCAGCAATACGTGTAGGTACTACGTGACAGTAACTACAGCAAAGGCGGGCGAGAGAGCGTCAATAGGGGAGAGATGTACGGATACAGCACAGCACAGCCCAGCAAGCAAGCAGGCGTTAAGCTGCCGCCCGTCGATTTCCGCCCCCTGTTTCTGCTGCGGAGTGAGGGAGAGTCCAAGAGCCAGTGGAAGATCAAGGAAACTGGCTTGAGTCGCCCCGTCATGACAGCTTCTTTTTCTTTCTTCCTTTACCTACTTTTCCCGTCTGTCTGCTTCGAAGCCATCCCCTTCTTTGGCTTCCAAGTGCCAAGTGGGGGGGAGAGAATTGGCTGGTCCTTTTCCCTCTGCCTCCCCCCTTGGTTGGCCGTCCCATCTTTTCTCGCCGAAACACCCACTAACTTAGTGAGAATTTCTGAGCGGGCAGAGGGAGAACGTGCCCGCGGTAGGATCCAAAATAAATAATTCCTGGACTGTGTGGCCTGGGTTGAAAGGACCGAGGGGGAGGGAAAAAAACAACAAACCAACGGCGCTGCGGCCGGCGATCCAACCAGACATCGGGGCTTGGGATGGCAAGACAAGCTACTCGGTTAGTATGTATGGTCTATCCGTACATTGTATAAGCCCTCCCCCGGTGTCCGCGCGCCGTTCACCCCCCTGCCCACAGTCTAACCACGCACCCCCTCCCTCTCTCCGGTGGTTCGTGGGCTGGCGAAGTAAGCGCTTGGCTGTCTCCCTCCATGTCGATGTCGACTTCAGTTCTGGCCAGTCAAGCTCTCATCCTCCATCAGTCTTTCCTTTTCTCGACTCATACAGAAGGACGCACACTGAGTGAGGTACGTTTACAACCGACCGCTCGGAGAAGAAATCACGGCCAGCGCCAAACTCGGACTCTTTCGGGACCGGGCATTGCATTGGACGAGGGCAGCATGTTCTCCCACGTCCAAGGGAGCGGGAGAGGCACACAGGCCCTTGTCCCCCCACAGATTCGAAATGTACATGGCAATAGTTTGTAGTAGGTATACGGATACCGCCACGGATACTACGTATGAACTGGGGCGCGCCCATCAACCAGATACACGACATGCTCGTGCCCGGACTGAACTAGCCGCGGATGTGGGTTCCATCCAACCTGCACCTATACCAATTTTAATCACGTCAGGCCCCCGTCGGCTCATAATCATGGCAGTGAGGCTTAGCGGAGTCCGAGTGGGTTCCCGTCAAGTCATATCCTTGATGTTCTACCTCTACCAAGTCAACAAATGTCTTGCTTTGCCAATTGCTCCTTTCCTTACCCCCCTCCCTCCAGGCCTGCTTGGTCTACCTATCTGTCCGCTCGCCGAACCCCCCCCCCTTGCCATCGAATCGAACCGCCCCTAAGAAGACACAAGAGAAAAGCAGCTGCTCTGCTTGTGTTCTTTTCTTGTGCACTCCCCCCCCCTCCCTTCTCTTCCCCCTCCAGAGCAGATTGGCGTCACACCACACCTCCTTCTGCCTGTCAAGTCAGTCCAGGGCCCTCTTTGCCAAAAGTGTCCGTGTTGGTGCGCTTGTGCAAGCTTCCACTGGTACCTACTCAATGACATCTGGGCCAATGCTCTTGTGCAACTATTACATGGACTAAGCGGGTCGAACTACTTGGTATTTTTTCACCTCCATCCTAATATCTTCTCCCTTTACATTACCATCCACCAACCCACACTCGTTTTTACAACAAACCTTCAGTCTCGAACTGAAACTGGCGGGATAGAGAGCGTGAGAGAGAGAGAGAGCGAGAGATAACAGAAGGGAGACCGAGACCCGCGGGCACCATCGTTTCTGTTTTACGTGTGGTCAGCTTCTTCTTACACGGTGGAAGCGTCCGCCCTAGAAACGCTATTCACTCGTTCATTCCAACCGTCGGTTGGGTAACACCGCAGCTATGATGAGGGGACACGGAGGCCAGCAGGGCCAAGATCACCCCGAGGGGGAAATGGTGGAAATCGATGTTCTTCAAGGCCATCACCACCCTCACCAACATCAGTATCAGCCGCCCTACCAGAACGGTCAGCAGCAGGGCCACTACCCGGAGCAATACCAAGAGTACTCTCAAAACCCTTACGACACCGATCCCAACTACGCGGGCCCGGAGGCGTACGGACGTCCGCTGACGAACAACGCCCCTTCGCCTTATCAGCAGCAGGACCAGTTCCCATTGCAGCCTCAGCAGCAGCAGCAGCAGCAGCAGCAGCAGCAACAACAACAACAACAATACCCGCAAATGATGGCCCCCGGGGACGAGTACGGTCCTCCTGGGTGGGCGAACCGTCACTCGGGCATAGCTGGCGCGCCTTCAATCGGTCCCTCGATCTCGGGCATGGACACTCCCGTCGACTCGAGGTCGGCTACGCCGACGATGAGGAGCGGCATACATACGCCGTTCGACAACGATCACCTGCCTCCTCCGAGGCACCCGTGGTCGACTGATTCCGCGCCCAACAGCCCCATGGTAAGAAACAAACCGAAAGGGATACAACTCCCGTCCCCCTCACGCAGTTATATGTTTCTGGCCCGCTGACAAGATGAACAGAACCAGAGCCACCAGAGCTTGCAGAACCTGCTGCCGGGACAGGCTTCGCCGGTCCTCGTCAAGGAATGGGTCGAGGGGAGCGACTCGATCGCGAGACTACACAAGCGCGACGATGCGGACATCTGGAAGGGTTGGAAGCGCCACGTCTTCCGCTTGTTGCCCTTCCTCATTATTCTCGCCACGGGCATGTACCTCGTTTATCTCGGCCTCCGCATCTACTGCGTCATCACGGCGCAGCGGTTGGCCAAGGAGGTCTACGCGCAGGCCTGGGTCTTCGTCGCCGTCGAGGTCGCCGTCGCCATCCCCGCCATTATGCACAACATCTGGACCATCTTCTCCATGAAGAAGCGCCATCGCCCCAAGTTGAGGCTCATGGGCGACGAGGTCCCGACCGTCGACGTGCTGCTCACCTGCTGCGGCGAAGACGACGACCTGGTCCTCGACACGGCCCGCGCCGCCTGCGACATCGACTACCCCCGCGACCGGTTCCGCGTCATCATCTGCGACGACGGCAAGTCGTCCGGCCTCGAGGCTGGCATCGCCGCCCTTGCCATGACCTACCCCAACGTCCACTACCTCGCCCGTCCCAAGTACCCCGGTGTCCCTCACCACTTCAAGGCCGGTAACCTGAACTACGCCCTCGACTTTGTCCACACGATGCCAGGCGGTGCCGGCCAGTTCATGGCTGCTCTCGATGCCGACATGGTATGTTGAAAAGAACACGCGCTCTCTCCTTGAGCGTGCCAAGCGCGCTCCAACACACTTGTTTCTAGCCCCCATGATTTCAACCTCTTCCAAGTTCAGCTCAAAACTAACCTCCGACTTGCAGATTCCCGAGCGCGACTGGCTCCGTGCCCTCCTGCCTCACATGCTCATTGACCCCAAGGTGGCTCTCGCGTGTCCCCCGCAGCTGTTCTACAACACGCCGCCGTCCGACCCCCTCGCCCAGTCCCTCGACTTCTTCGTTCACGTCATCGAGCCCATCAAGGACGCCCTCGGCGTCGCCTGGTGCACCGGTTCCGGCTACTGCATGCGTCGCGAGGCCCTGGACGAGATCGGCAACTTCCCCCTCGGTTCCCTGGCAGAGGACGTCGCGACCTCGACCCTGATGCTCGGCAAGGGCTGGAAGACGGCCTACATCCACGAGCCCCTCCAGTTCGGCACCGTCCCCGAGGACTTCGGCGGCCATCTCAAGCAGCGCACCCGCTGGGCCATCGGCACCGTCGACACCTCGTTCAAGCTCAACTTCTGTCTGTACGGCGACAAGGTCAAGCAGATGACGACGGCCCAGCGCTTCTCCGGCTTCCTGTACGCGACCCTGAGTCTGTACACGATCCCCCTGACGCTGTCCATGTTCGCCATCCCCATCATCCTGCTCATGGGCAAGCCCCTCGTCGCCTACGCCAACTACGAGGAGCTCCGCTGGCTGATCCGCGCGTGCTTCGCCGCCACCGTCACCAACCGGGTGTGCGAGTTCGCCATGTTCATCCCCGCCGGCTACCACACCGGCCAGCGCGGTGCCCGCTACCAGCTCTGGATGTCCCCGTACATCGCGCTGTGCATCATCCGGTCCTTCATCTTGCCGACCTGGCTCGGCGGCCAGACGCAGGCCTTCAAGCCCACCGGCTCCCTCGGCTCCGCCCTCAACGAGCGCGACCCCAAGACGCGCAAGGGCATGTTCCGCCGCCTCTGGGGCATCCTGATCAACTACATGGCCATCTTCCACCTCGGTTTCGTCTACCTCACCCTCGTCGGCGTCGTCCTCACCAGCTACCGCTGCTTCTACGTCAACGACGACCTCCGCGACACCCTCATGTGCCTGATCACGCACGCCTTCTGGCCGCCCGTGACCTTCATCTTCATGTGCAGCTCGCTGTGGACGCCCATCGCCTACGCCATCGACCCGCCCAACATGCCCGAGCGGGAGCAGCTCCTCGAACGCGACCCCAAGACCTTCATCGCACACCCGTCCCAGCAGAGCAAGAAGATCGCCTTTGGCGGCCAGGCCGCCTGGTTCGAGACCGAGCTGACCGCCACGACGGCCTACACCGTCCTCGTCTTCGTCCTCAGCTTCATCTACTAAATTGCATTCTTTGTTCTTCTTGCGCCAACTCCCGAGGCCCGAACAACACGAGGGGGAGGGGCCACATGCGAGCGCGCACACCATCTTCTTTTCTTGCATCAACCGGGCGCAGGCAGGCGGGCGCCTACGGGGGACCGCGCTTGAGATACACAGCACACGAACAATACGCGCGCATACAGACGTACAAATTCAAAGATGACTGTTACGATAATGTAATGCTTGTTAAGCTACTGCACATAGATCAGTATAGAGTTACGCACACTACGGAGGGGATGGGGGAATGGCAGCGCAGACGCCCATTGTCATCATTATCATCATCATCATCATCATCATCATCATCATCATCATCATCATCTATCTCCCTGCTAAGAGCACGGAAAAAGGATCACAAACATCATTTACTTGTTCCGGGGTTTTCTTTTCATTCTTACTCTATATCGAATACATAAAAAAAACATTCATAAAAAAAATCATAAAAAAAAACCAACCCGCTTACTTTGAATGCTTGAATCTAGTTTGCAACTAACAGTGTCTTGGCGTAATCAGCCACCAGTTTCAGGGGCGCACTTCGCCGCCAAGGTCCTCTCCCCCTTGACTTGCCTGCCCGAGATTTTCCAACAAGCGCCGTTATCCGCATTCTTCCCCGTGCGACCGTGTCAATAGCCATGGGGCGCCTGTGTGTTTGTGTGTGTGCGTGTGGTGGTACCTCACGCCGGATCATCTCGTCCATGGCGTTACGGGAGGCTGGGGTTTTCAAGACAAGAATCACGCCACTGGCCGAATCAACAACCATTTCGTCATAGGCGCCGGCTCGTTGTCGCTGCCGGGGGCCCGTGCCGGCAAGTGTCTTGTTGGAAAGAAATGCAATCAACCCTCTTAGTGCCCATCCGATGTAGAATGTTTCTGGGACGAGCCCCGGGACATGGCGCCGACGCGGACGTCTATGGGGAAGGACGGTCCAGTCCCACGATGCCCAGTGGTGCCGCACGCCATTTGACTTCCCAACAACTCTCTCATGTCTTTCGTCGTCCTCTCCTACGCGGCTTGTCACACGCGGCAAAACCCCCACGCCGCCGGATGGCTCTGTGTTGCCACTGCTGCTGCTGCTGCTGCTGCTGCTGCTGCTGCTGCCGTGTCATGGTAACTCCGTAACGCCTCTCCCCTCTTTGCATCATCAACGGCCGCGGCCTCACTCCGAGCGGTGCATGGACGGGCATTTCAAATCCGGACGTCACGCTCTACTCTTTGCTTGCCTTGTTTGCCTAGCTTACCCATCCTACCCATCTGTATAGGGCATAAGGCCTCGGTCATGGGTGTAAACCCCTCCTCCCCGGCTTGCCGGCCCCGTCCGCGGCTCCGTCAGGAAAGAAAAGAAAAGAGCAAGAAATGTAGAGGAGAGAGCAGGCCAGCTAGTATGCTTCCTCGTCCATCTCGCGGCTTGCTGCATAATTTACCTGAAGTTCCTGCTCCCCCACCCCCCGCGGAAATCATGCGGGCCAAACATGTCAAACACCCGTCACCGCTGCCTGGTTGATCCTTCCGCCAGTCTCCTTTTCAAAGCCTTCGCCGTGTCTTTGACCCAGGACCTGAGCCCTTTGGCCTTCGGGGGGTCCTGGTAGCATACTGCCGAGGTGGAGAGTGCCAAGTATCTCAAGATGAACCCACGGCCCAGGAGATTTGAGTCCTGCTAGCCACTTGGTGGGGAAAAGCCGCGCTCATAATAAAAGAAAACCCGTCTGCCAAGCCAAATGGCTGCCAAGCGCGCGACCGCCCCTGAGTCACGAAAGCCCGTTCTTAGGTTGCTAGCAAAGCAGGTTTATCACCAGAGTGCCATTGTGGCTTAGACTTGGCTTGCTGGGTGCGCTAACTGCGACGGTGTGTGCATAACGTAGAGGTAGCACACACAAAGAGCTGCGAGAACCTGATCTTGTCTTGGGGAAATGTGATTCGCTACTCGGTCTTTTTCCACAAAGGGGTGGAGAGAGCGGGATGGGGAACTTATCATGGTCAGTTAAGTCATCTATTTTTAGGGCGGAAGCGACACACACTGCAGAAGCTTATGTCGCGCTACCACGACCACGCTCCCCGGATCAAGATTGATGGTGAGGATACCAGTTGCCGATCACATGTTCCACCAGCTCCTCACCGGCCCATGACCGAGCTCCCGTTGGCGAGATTGCTTTCCCACCGCCGGTTCGTCTTATACAAAGCCGCATTCCATCTGTATCAGACTCCTTCACAGGCAGACATCTCAGCCATGTATATAAACACGGCCCATGCCGATCCCTGTAGAGTCGCAATCATAGCCTTTCCCAACCACCCACGCGGCTCCGCGTAGTTGTAGGGGCCAGGGGAAGCGTGGCACTCACTGTGCGACCGACCGCACCCGGTCGTGCCGATCCGGCCATCCCCGCGCGCCCCGGCCGTCGGGGCAACGATTCTTCTCCGGAGCAACCTGCAGCAACGGCCCAATGATATTGAGTCGGACGGCAGCCCGCATCGCAGCCATGTGCGGGCTGTGGGGGAGACGCGCAACTCTGTTGCCGCTACCCCGCCCCCCTAGTGCAAGAGTTTGTTGAGAGAGTAGCAATATCAGTAAGGTTTGAGGCGATGGCCGACCCATCTATCTTGAGTGTCACCGATCCCTCAACGGGCATCATTTTAGTCATGGTTATTTCAGTCTATTAAGATGGTCGCAGTGACAGACTCTGGGGGATGGTCAATCAGCCAGCTCATGCCGTCCATTATTTCACCCCCACACGTCACCTCCAATGTTCACCAAGCCGGCCACGTCGATGCTGCAGCTTGCATAGACGATATAAGCATGCCCGTCTGCACTGTACATACGTATGCAAGAATGCCCTAGCTTGGCCGGAGTTTGCAGGGAAGCCAAGTATCATTGCCGAGCGTCATTCCTTGAATCAACTACAGGGCTACCCGAAAAGTTCGCATTGTATTCAAAACGATGAACTTGGCTTCATCTGTATGCAAGCTCAAGATGATGGCTCATTGATCAGTCGTGCTAGGCTCTGTATCGAAAAAGAGTACGCCCACTATAAAACGATCGTGATACCGATTCATCGTTTTCTTGTTGACGAACAGCAAGTTACATATCGGACTTGCTAGATTTGAAATAAGGGGGGCCATTGCGTCCCTGTCACACTAATGCCTTGGATTACGACTATGGGCTTTTGCATCAAGTTACAGCTCCAAGGCCAAGAAGGTTAGCCCTCAGTTGGACGGATGTCCATCCGCGATCCTTCCGTTTCTCAACATTGCCATGGGTCTTCTGTCTCTACCCCGCGGCGTTGGGATCAGCGGTGTGCTCCTGCCAAACCACCCCTTGTATACGGTTTCCGAAAGCCGTGGCAAATTAGAAAGAGGATGACTTCGGAATATTGTGATGACGACGAATTTAAACTGCGATGAATGGGCGGGCTCGGGTAAAGCAGTGCAGATCTTTCCAGATCGTCTTCTCGGATGCATCCGACCACTCGTTCATCAGTAAGGTGATCAGATCTTCAGAGGGGTTTCTGTTGGAACGTATTTTCAGCCCAAGGGGTCCCAGAAAGGAGGAAACTACAACGAGAAAAGGCGTCTATATGAGTATTACGCGTAGCTGAAGAGGTATTAATCGTACATAGCATCAACAACCGCCCCTGGAGCGAAAGAAATAACATGACGAAAGTACTTCTCAAACATGGCGATCTAAAACCCCATTTTCAGAGCCTGAACGTTGAAACGAGCTTTCGCAGACAGTTGCTCCTGCATGGGAAGCGGCTACTTGAGGCGGGCTTCGTCCAGGAGGCGTTCAGAGAACAACCGCAAAATATATTAATTGAACTGCTGATATATCTGGGTGCCTTTATCCCTTCAGCTATGGGGTATACGCGGCTCTGAGCAACGGATGGGATGATAGCCACTATATCCAGGTCTACCGTTGCAACTGTCAGTCAACATGGAATGATTCTACCAGACACAGTAAAGATTACGGACTTTTGAATAATCTTAATGCAATTTAGAAATAATCGGATCGGTTTCGTCATCAGACCTATTTCCCAGGGGCATGTGCCAAAAAGACTGGGCTGCATACGACATGGTTAACTTCAGAAGGATGAAACCTTTCTGTCGGCGGACAAGGCCAGCTTATATTCACGACACTGGTCTCGTGCAGTGTCTGCGAAAGAGCCGATCGTAATCCAGCCTCAATAAACGTGTCGATTTGTGCATCCCTGACAAGCCTCAACAACCAGTCAAGTGTAAGTATTGTTTCTCCAGACCCAAACAGACAGAAATCATCGCACAGACGGCCGCTTAAAAGCATACTCTTACTTCCTCTTACCAGTTCCCCCGATCCGGCAGCCGGGCCGAACGCCCGGGTTCCAAGAGCCCTGGACGCCGTTTTGTCCCGTCTTCAACGTTCTGCGGGGCTCATCATGGTCCGGGGACAGGAAGCAATTCTTGGGGCCTACCTGACATGCGACTGGATGTTCATCGCTATATACCAGGCAACAAAGACACAACTCACGTGCACCAACCTCAGAAGCAAGCAATTTAGAGCAAGCTCTACCTAAAAGGTCAATTACTTCAGAAATCATCCCAACTTTCCCAAGTCTGACAATATTGCCATGAAGGGTAATAAATCACCTTTGGTTCCGAGCAGATGCAGACAGGCAGTGAGTGAGCTCTTGAACAATGTAGTGATGCACTCGTCTTTGTGAATTCGGGTCCTCCTGCCCGTTTATTTTCGTTTACCATTTTACCGTACTCAACTTGGGTAAGGAAGCTTGCCAAGATGAGGATTCCTATTCTTGCGAGCTCTTTGTTGCTCATTTTGCATTCGCGGCGCCATTGAGTCATTGAGCCGTTTCGCGAAATGGGTTGGAATGCCATGGCGATCCAAACAGCCATTCTCACCGTTTCAACGACTTCGTCAAACCTAGATTCTGTCCTCAGTGTAATCCCCCCTTATCTTCTTTGCCCTGGGAGCTCTTTCTAATGTCCCGTCATAGGCTCTTACACCCAATCCCAAAGGCGCCCGGCAGTTGGCTGTCGCCGTCATGGGCGTTGAGTCTGCCCTCACTCAAGCCCGTGGAGTCAGCTGTCGGACGCTCTTAGCCAGGTCTTCCTGGCCAAGTCTTCCTGGCCAAGTCTTCCTGGCCAAGATACCGGGAGGATGTGGCCAGCGCTACCGCAGCATTCAAAGATGCTGGTGCTACAGTTCTCATGGGGGTTATGTCCCTTAGCAACGCCCCGCTGACAATTCCGGCTCCTCCTCTGGAAGCTCCTCCAGAAGCTGTCTCGTAGCCGGCGACTATGGGATATCAACAAGAAGAGACAATACCGCAGAAGATGCTCGCATTTGCAGCAGCTGCGCCAAATGTGGACATACTTTCGAGCGACGTATTAGAGGCTAATCTTAAGTCATGAAAACTTAGTGTAGGGGAACAAGTGCTGTGTGGCGATGAAAGCCGCGTCAAGGTCCGTCATAATTTTGCACACTTCGGCCCTGTATGCCAATGATTCGGAGATGTTGTTAAGTTGGAAACTTGTCGTGATTCGTACTAAATTACTAATCCTTCCTTGAACATGATTCAAAACCAATTACGACTTTCAGTACCGAGTGTGCTTGAGTGCCGCTCAATGACCATCTGCTCCAACTGCTGTATGATTTCAAGCAGCCATACAAAGTCGACTAGAAACGGGTTCCGAACGATTCCATCAACGAACATCCTCAACTTCTTTTGTCTGACCACACTACGCGGCTTGTGCTACTCTCGCTCCGAATAACCAGAGTCTCCCTTTTGCCAGATCGCCGACCTTTCACGAAACGACTCCTGCATTTCTTGCCACTCTTGATCGGTGTATTGAAACCTCACGCCCTCCGAGGGACCCTTGGATATCTCGAGGATATAGTCTCTCCCAACTCGACTCCATTGTCAAAGTACATAAGCGCGGTTTCCTGGTCAGCCGTTATCCTAAATCATCAAAGCCTCGGCAAGTGGTAATCCTGTGTGAGCAACGTCCCACGCCTCATACGGCCCCTTGGCGACGTCTTCTTTGCTCTTGTGCCCCGGCATCAGGAGCTGTTATATCTCCTCAGTGCGGGCTTCAAGGAGACTTCGCGGATGTCCCCACGGTTCTGTAGCACATCATATAATGCTGATGGGAGGCTTGCATTGCTGATATCAAAACGCAACTGTGATAGCTCTCTTTTTGTCCGAGGAGGTTTCGAAGGTCAGCCGATGAAGGAAGTCGATCCATTAAGACAGATGTCTCGTCAGACAGCGAGGGACAATGTGAAATGCTTTCTTTTAGTAGGGGGCTCACCCAGAGCTGCCTATAATGGCTTTTGTCTCTGTCAGTGAGATAGTTGATCGAACATTCACCAAGGTCGACGCCATGTGCGAAGACTTCCAAAGATGCTAGACGGCATAGTCGGATACTTTGTTGATAGGCTGGGAGAGTTTGTGGGCAAATTTGTTTACCATTGGGAATTTCTACTCCGAGAAAGCCTTGAACCCAACCGAGATGCTCGTTCTTCATGACGTATGCTCTTCGAAAGACCAAGGATTCATGCCTTCACTGAGAAACGTACTTTGTATTACGTTATCGATAATGTGCATGCTATCGCTGAAGAGGTTATAAAACAGCTCGACGCGGTAGAAGGCAAAGAAAAAGAGGACGCACACGGTACTCAACAGCGCAATGCTGGTGGGTATGCTTTCTTCCTCGTCTCTCTGGAAACGAAGCCAAGCTTTCGTCGCAAATTTGTAGGCAGCATTATGAATCAAGTCGTGTGTGCGTGTCATCTTTTGCAAAAGAGAAGTCGAGATTGATGACAGGTGAGCCGTGAGTTACGCTGGCTCGTCATAGACGGTCTCGAGCAAAACCCGGACGGCGGCACCCTCGCGCGGTCGTGATAGATAAGATGCTTCGACTGCAGTGGCAGTACAAGGATTCAACGCTGGTGTCACACGGCGACGAACAATTTCTGCTCTGATGCCTAGGCTTTGCTTGAAAGACGAAGAGATATGTCGGCAAGAGAGGAAAGTGGGTGCGAATGAGTGAATGTCATGGAGACTTCCTAAGATACAAGCGACCATTTCGCAAGGAAAGCCTACAATGAGAGTCATTATAGATGTTGGTAACGATTTGTCTTGTCGAGGAGGTTGGACAACACAATCAATTTGAGAATGAATTGCCTACTCATCCCGTCCAACATGAAGTGCCCAGCTTAAGCGCCCAAAAGCTCCAAGAGCATTGTTACATGTTTTCAACGTAGCCCATGTATCATGACCAAACAGAGTAGAGTTGAGCATCATCTCTAACAGACCTGACGGTTGTATTAACTTCGGCCTCAAACGACACAGCTCTCCGAGCACTTGCATCAATCCTTGGTAGTAACTGTTAGACGTGAGGCAGAAAAATCAGTTTCTGGACTGTATTACGCTGGCCCGACATGATACAATCAAGCGCATAACACGGCCAAGATGGAGTTTTCTCAAGCGCCATGAGGGTGGTTGATACAGCCCAAGACTTGAGATAAAGTCGCATTCTATGAACAGGAGTATACTGTGGTTGTTAAACATGAGTAACGGGATATGTAGCAACAGTTATAATTATTGTGATTATTGAATCACACAAGTCCCTCCATTGTTTCCGTATACGACAGGTGCTACGAAACTCGACGAATTATTGTTTTGTTGAAAACCGCAGGGCTGATATCACCCTATTCGTTGGAACATCAATGTCACATGATCGTACGACACCCAACGGTTCAGCACATCTGGAACGAAGGGGGCACAGACTGGACACTTCTCTCTTGGTTATCCCAAGAAAGGGACCAATGTACGCTTGGACCGAAACTGACACACAAACGTACTGGACAGAGTATATTCGTTCTTACGACAGCCAGGTCTTATGGTTTGAAGGTTAATCATGGGCATTCCTTTGATTCACCCTCTCTTTTGAAGTACGATCGTGCTAGAGTCTATTTAATACTAGTGTTATTTCTCTTTCCGCGTGCTGGTCACCGTTCCCAATCCCGCCATATTCAACCCTGATACTGTTCAAGTAGCCGCGCTACAAAGAAAATACACAGGACTCAATGCCAAGTTGGAGTATATTGCTAGCCATAGCATCGATAACAAGTACAGAGCACGAGAAGTTGCTGCTGCTGCGGCGGGAGCCTCGAACACCACGCACAAGCAAACAGCTGAAACACTCAAGAAGAAAGCCCTCTAAGACCCAAGAAGCCGAGCCCTCGGACCTGTGAGTGTTGGAGGTGTGTATATTAGAGGCGGTTATCAGATTCTATTACCTCTGGCTGGTACTGCATCCTCGACTGCAGTGTTTCGAGTAGCACGAAAGTCATGTCCCTCCTTCCGTGTTACGAAATGTAGCTAATGGCCTGTTGGCAGCCATGCCGATCGCCGCGACTCGTTCAAGAGCCGATACTAAGACGTGCTGGAAGCCAAGGGGAGCTACGGAAACCATGTAGGACAAGCAGATAAGTCGAGGCATGCGGCGCTATGTATACAATTAATACGGCCCACCTGGCCGTCCAATTGGGTGTTAGCGCAACGGCAACCTGTGCCGTGACAAGCTCTTGTCATGGACTAATTGCGGATCGTCGCAATGCGGCCAGCTTTTGAGGCCAGGGGGGGCTGTGACAGTTGGCGGCCTCAAACATGTTTTGTGCATATCGCCTCAGTGGCTTCCACCACTGTGTGGAATTTGTGAGGCAAATTCGGGCCGGACCTTTTAGTCTATGCCGGGATAAGGATTTTGGAGAGAGATAAAAAAACACTGTTGGTCTGGAACGCAAATAACCAGCCCTTCTCTCGATGCGGAAGAATGCATGGGGAAGACGCAAGATTGACCGGCCGCCGGCGACGTTCCAACGACCAAAATCCACTCTTGCGTTTGCTCAGAAGGCTATGAGTATTTGGGTGAACATTCACATACCATCCAAGGCTGTCCATTCCGTGAGACAATCAGAATTTGGCTTGCGGGTTTGTTTCGATAAAGTCATTCAACCTCATATTGCGTCTGCCCAGTCGTCCCAAATAGAAGCAAGACACTAATACTAGCTCTATTAAGATGCTCGGGAGTGTCTTCGGGGCTTGCCGCCGTTGCAGTGACAGGGTTGTCGCCCTCAATTTCGGCTCTGAACCCGCCCCCTTTAGCACATGAGTCGTAGGCCGGGACTTTCTGCACTACCTAATACGGAGGGTCCCAAACACTCCAGGAACTGTTTCTGTTCCTGGGACACGAACAGTGACCACCGATAGCATATTCGCTGTCCATCTCACTTCACTTGTGGCTGTTTAGGTTTTGTTGGGTTTGAGGTACAAATGGAGGCCGAGTGCGGCTGCACAGGGGGTCTTATACTTGTCCTGACTTGTCTCAGCTTGCGCGGCCAACGCATATCCCGTGAATGCCATGACCTTGTTGGGAGCATCTGGGCGTGCGTAGTGGGGCTCCTCCTCGTGGCCTCACGCCGCCAGGTGAGCGGGAGTCCTCGTTGCGTTATGTTCAGGAATCCAAAGCTCGGGCTAAGGTGGTCCAGCCGTGGTCTCCATGTTGGGGTTGCATCCATATTCCGCAGGGCCCTGAACGGAGCGTTAAAGATTATCTTCCTCCCTGCGTAGTTTTTAAAAGTGACAACGTATCAATCTCTGTTATTTCGTGGTCTTTTACAGTGCCTTATCTTGGCCTAGGCGCCTTATAGTCGTCACACTTAGAGAAGAAGATACCGTGACGCGGTCTTCGGCGGTAGACGACGCCAGTACTCAGGCGTCTTCACGTTCAATAGAATGCCCTACCCACTCAAGATGGCAAAGAGAAAGTCACCCATCCGCCCGCTGAGGCATGTCATCGTTGAGAAATACTGACTAGTGGTACAGCAGGGCCAACGCTAACGGCACAAGACGAATCAGAAGATGCCTCGATCCTCCGCAACGATGCCGACAATGGCCACTTCCGAGGCCTGCCCGCCAGACGAAAGCCGCGTATGAAGGTACTGATGAGGGTGTTTTCGAGATGGGCCATCACTATGGTCATCATCGTCTCGATTTACGCCGTCATCTTGGTCTACTCGAACAAGGCGGTCATGGACCAGACGACCAAGCGTCAGTACAACGCCCTCATCACCGGTCTCTCGATTGCGCTGGGTCTGGCGGTGGCCAGCAGTCTGAACCATATGGTTGCCGAATTGCGGTGGTGGATATTGAGCCGCCGGTACAGATCGAAGCGCAAGGTTGAGCTGATTCTGCAGGCCGACAACCTGAAACATACCATCATGTTGGCAGCCAGATCGAAGCGTTGGTCGATTCATCTTGCAGCCTTGGGCTGGCTAATACTGACAATCGTACGGCATTCTTATGTCTCCTCTTCTCGAAGGCATCAGCTCACCGATATGTTAGGGCTCCCAAGTCGGCCTCGCCGCCATTGGTCTATGCTACGCAACGGACACGGCCGACAGGCAAGCGTTGTTAGTACCTGGGAACGTCTCAATCGCAAACATGAACACGATAGAGACATCCAAACTTGTAAAGTCGAGTTCCAAGGAGCTGGGTGCCAAGCAGTACACTGCAAACAGGTCAGTACTTATGAAAAGAACTCATCACTGCACCGCCATTGCTGATCTGAAGAGTGTAGCTATGGCACACTTTCACTGGCTTATGATGTAGACACACTCGAGAAGGCTTCCTCGGCTCAAGCCATCTTTGTGCCGAGCGATCCTTTGATGTTTTGCTCAGAAAGCCTCTGCAAATACGTGTTTTACGAGACATCACAGCTGTCCATCACAGACAAGAACATCAACCCCGTCACCGTCGCCACAGACCGTAGCATCAACTCTACCTCCATATGCGCCGCGTGGCCCATAACGAGCGGCGGGAACGGGACGAGTCCCAACATCACTATTGCGCTCGCAAACAACGGCCGCTTCGTATTCAATCTCCCCGTGCAAGGAGGTACCGACCAGACGACCTTCATGACTAATACCGGGTCCAACTGCGGTCCAGGATGCGCCGTGGTTGCTGCCTTCGAAGCATCAGACACCTCTCCGTGGTACTACTCTTGCAACGTGACGGTCGGACAGGTCGCCAACGCCACGCGTCCGGAACACCAAGTCGGCTCGAACCTGACGGCGTTGGCTGCCGCGGCTATCGCGCTCCAGGGGTACGCTGCCTCCTCCCTGGCCACCGACGACAATTTCCAGTACCAGATATATCCTGCGGAATCCATCTTCGGCACGCCAATCAACGGCACGACGGAATCGATGCAAAAACTGCTTTCAAGATTCGCCATTGGGGTGATCGCCGTCGCAGCAGAGACCAACGACAAGTACGTCGTGGAAGGGACCATGCCCCTGAAAGGCACCAAGCTCAACGTCTCACACTGGAACTTGATCAACATGATTCTGATCCTCACCGCAACGCTCCAGTTGTCACTCGGTATCTCTGCTGCGCTGGTTGCCAACCGGGTGGTGGTGCCTGATGGGGGTGCAGTTGAGATGGCGCAGGTAATGAGGACGATGGCGATTCGGGATCGAACAGCGGTCAGTGACGCGAGTGAGAAGGGCCCGACTGGGGGGCCCAAAGCGACTTCATTGTGGATATACAGGGATCATTTGGTATCGGACGACAGGGTGTACGATTTGCACATGGAGGAACAACGAATCCACCCCAGGAGCGAGCATGGCATGATTGAGATGAATCCTCAACGGCCAAATACTGGTTCTACCAGTCGTGGGTCGACGCCACCAAAACAGTAGTTGACATTTTGCTACATGTGGTGAGTGGAAAGGTATGGCCGTTTCTCAAACTTCTCAAAACAGTAAAACTATCGATGCCTTTCGTACTCCCTTGTGCTGATGGGCATGGACAAACGGCTATGCCGGTCAAATCCACATTGAATGGGGGGTCTGCGTGAACGCATATAGGGGCAGTGGCAAGATTCCTAAGGATCTAGCTCGTCCCTCTGGTATATCTTGAATTTCGACCACACGATGGAGCATAGGATATTTCTTTGTTGCTTCCATCCCTTCACGTCGTCACTCAAATGGAGAGCTCAAGTGGAGCATCAAACGTAGGTAGCAAGAGAAAACGTTCCTGTGCGTGGCGAAACCTCAGGAGACCAGACATCAAAGGGTCACGGAGCGGACGAATACCGTATGAGAACCACCTATGAGGAAATTTACGGAAGTATGAAAGATTCAAGGTAGTGGGGGGAGCATTGGCAACAATGGCTCTAGAAGATAGGAAATTGAAAATGGATATCCTCAAATGAGGAGGACTGTATATTAGCCCCGCCCTGCTGGCTACCTTCTGGGCGTGATAGATTACAAGACTTGACTGGAGCCTCTTTATGTTTGGGTGCAATGAAGTCCTGGCTTTACCTCACTGCAATCTTCGGCGGAAACCAGTGCCATCAGATATAGAAAAGTGTAGGTCTCAGAATACCTCAAGACTACATTGCACATGCATTCTGTCCATAGTTGCAAAAGTGTGTAACCTCATGATTAAACGGCCAACGTCGGCCCAAGCCGGTTGTGCTCGGGTTTGGGCCGGAGAGTATGACCTTTCACTAGGTTCCGATCCCAGAGTCAATGGCCATGCACGGCACGGAGCAGGCCAACAAGGAAAAGTTCAAAAATGAGCCATTTTCACATTGCGTTACGTCCTAAAACTATGTTTTGTGGATACGAATCCTCAATACGCTGGCCGCCTAACCTCTGGAAGACATATGTGAACTTTGAGATGGGCCGATCGTGGCCGGTCATATCACATCCTGGAAAGTAGAATGTAGGCCAGAAGCAACATCCTCGCGCTTTTCCCTGCTGAAAGAGCCCTCATTGGGCAAACTTGCTGATCAGACCGAAAGATCAGACCACTGCGGTCGTCTCACATCGACATCGAGGTTGTCAATCGTGTGCGACTTGTCCGAAAGCTACCCGCTATGAATGAGAAATGACGAAGATTGGTGGAGTCTGAATACTAGAATCCAGGCCGAGATGCATGATTGGCTTCATCCAAGTGAGGGGGTTATGCAGAGCTATAAGCTATCGGGAAGTTACCCCTCCCAACGCCAGATATTTGAACGAGCCATTTCCCAATACAAACAATCGCACGAAGCTTACTTCTCACTGTACTCTGACTATCTTGTTTTCGGGATCCATCAACTACCTAATATCCAAACAACCAGACCTGGTACGGCGCTCGCGTCAAAGAGCCATGGCATCTATCGCAATGGAAACATCTACAGATCGAGGTAAAGTAGTAGAGGAACGCATCCGGGTGTTCGACTCATCTGCTGCGCCCCGAAATTCATCCAAACCTTCTCGATATCTCGATCGATCGAGAGGGGACACTGGGTCGGAAGGGGGGGCACAGCAGGGAGTTGTTCTGAGAAATACCGGCGAACTTGATCTGGATAATACCAGCGAAAGGACATGCTTCTTTGGCCCCCCCACCCCTTGCATGAGTGACCAAGGGCCGTGATGTACTAACATGTGCAGCACCACGCTTGATCTGTCAAAATGTCGACTGATAAGATCACCTTCCTCACCAACTGGTAGGATTGCTCGCGTGATGACCGTTGCCGACGTAATCTGACACTGAACCAGGCACGCTACGCCATACCACGCTCCGCTCTACCTTGCTCAGGCCAAGGGGTACTTCAAGGAAGAGGGCATCAAGGTCGCTCTGCTTGAGCCCAATGACCCCAGCGTACGGCAACTCTGGCAATACTCTCATTGTCTCGGTCGCTAATCCCTCAATAGGATGTTACCGAGATCATTGGCACCGGCAAGGTCGATCTCGGCTTCAAAGCCATGATCCACACCCTCGCCGTGAGTCTCTCTAGTTTGTTCCTACTTAGCTCCGTGCTGACGTTACTCTCAGGCCAAGGCCCGCAACTTCCCTGTTCTCTCTGTCGGCAGCCTCCTCGACGAGCCCTTTACGGGCGTCGTCTATCTCAAAGACTCGGGCATCACCACCGACTTTCGCTCCCTGAAGGGAAAGCGGATCGGCTACGTGGGCGAGTTTGGTAAGATCCAGATCGACGAGCTGACGTCTCACTACGGCATGACGCCCGACGAGTACACGGCCGTACGCTGCGGCATGAACGTCTCCAAGGCGATAATCGAAGGCACCATAGACGCCGGCATCGGCCTGGAGAACGTGCAGATGGTTGAGCTCGAGGAGTGGCTCGCCGGCCAGGGCCGCCCCAAGACGGACGTGCAGATGCTCCGCATCGACGAGCTCGCCGAGCTCGGGTGCTGCTGCTTCTGCACCATCCTGTACATCGGCAACGAGTCCTTCATCGCCGAGAACCCGGACAAGGTCCGCAAGTTCATGAAGGCCGTCAAGAAGGCCACCGACTACGTGCTGGAGCAGCCCGAGGAGGCCTGGAAGGAGTACGTCGGCTTCAAGCCCGTCATGGGCTCGGACCTGAACCGCAAGATCTTTGAGCGCAGCTTCGCCTACTTCTCGCACGACCTGAAGAACGTCGAGCGCGACTGGGCCAAGGTCACCAAGTACGGCAAGAGGCTGGGCGTCCTGGACGAGAGCTTCAAGCCGAACTACACCAACGAGTTCCTCGACTGGGCCCTCGACGAGGACTCTCCGGACCCTACCGGCGACCAGAAGAGGATGGTCGAGCTGCAGAACGAGGTTTCCTGCAAGGGCGGCTTCCGTCGCCTGAAGCTGCAGTCCGCCGTCAAGGCCTAGGATAAGGACTAGGAGACTCTGCAAGAATCGCGGATTATGTTGGTCTGAGAGAGGGCTTCACTCATTTTTGCCTCGCATGACCTCTTTACCCCGGGAATTGTCGGTCACTTATGATAGAGTTGAGTCGGTCAACGTCTTTTTGGATACAATACAAACCATTCCCGGGCGCACATGCAGCATCTGAAACCTCGGTGAGCCATGGTTGAAGTTACTCGCCAGCCCCATCATGTCGGTCAACGATATCCAGCGCTGGGCTTCTCGTGATGATTCGAGTGTACGAAGACGAATCCGGTGAGCGGCTTGTGCGAATGCCTTGTTCTGAGACTCTTCAAGGCGCTAAAAATAAAGATAGAAATCAATAACGGTTGCAGTTATTGGAATCAACGTTTACACGCAAGCGCATTCATTGTCTTACCCAGGTTTATTCCAAGTGTGACAAATCATGATAGTCGAAACCATTGCTTGGCAACCCCCAACCCAACCAATTCTGGTCTTCGCGGATGACTGCACGGCTGCGTACTACAAAGCAGCTATCCGTGTCGTGTTTGTCGCGACGCGCGTGTGTGTACGGTAGGTATGTATGTATGTATGTCGGCTTTGATCAACTGACGGCTTCTCGATGGCGAATGGAATCGCCAAGCTCTTATCAAAGCTGGGCCACAACCTTGATTTTCCATGGCACCCGTCTTAGCCGTCAACTTAGTAACACAGTGTGTCATCGAGCCACATGGGAGCATCGTCACTGGATTGGCCGCACCTAAAAAAAAAAACGCACGTTTGACCGGTCTCACAGCTCATGGGGATTCTTTCAAAAGTCCCGATAACGACCGCGGCCAAGCCATGGTTAATCGCAATAAACATGCCGGTGACAGCGGTGCAATCATATCCCAACATCCCAACATCCCCCAACACATCCCGGCTCCAGTACGGACACCCCTCTCCTCTCCTCTCCTCGCCGTCCGATAACATCATGCTTCTTTCTGCCATCGCAGAACGTTTGGGCTTGTGCCAGCTTGATGAGGAGCAAGCAATATTGGTTGGCTACACAAAGAAGTGAGACATGAAGATCGCATATCGGGCCATTTCTCGGCGGCGGCTGGCGCGGGGCGAATCAGCTCATCCAGGGCCCCTGGAATGGCTGCCCTCCTAGATGCCATACCCCTGATGGGAAATGGTTCGCCTTCGACACCCGCAGACCCGCAAGCTCATGCTTAAATCTAAGTTGATATGACCCAATCACTGGGCCTCGTCGGTTATATGTGGTGTTGATATTGGGGCCTGCTGGGCCTCCCAGACGCATTTGCCTCCATCACCTCCCTTTGTTTGCTTCCTCTCGACAGTGAGCCTCTCCAATTCGATTCGTTCTCAGTGCTTCGAGGTTTCCTTGCCCCAGGCTTGGATCCGCATACCTATTGCCGTGTCAGGGACGTGCGGACAAGGTTCCCGGACGGGATCAGCGCTCTCCCCCCCCCATGCAACGTGTTCCCTCCTCACCACATCACAGACCTGGCCTGGTAGTAAGTAAGGTAGGTTGCCAAGGCGGTGTCTCTTAAGGTATCGCAAACCCGGACCAACGCATCAATGCCTCCTCGTGCTAGGCCGCGCTCTATTGGTTTGCTTCCAACTCCAAGATGTGTGTTCCCTTCCCAGTCCCCTGACCTGGGGGTGGAGATTGTGCGTCACGGCTTGAGGTTCCCTCACTGGTTGGCTCTCGGCACTTGTCGTCTTGTGTTCCTTTAATTCAAACCGGTCAAGGGGACCCACGATACGCTGCTCCAACGAGAGCGTCGGACACGTCTTGTACTGTCGAGCCACCGTGGAATGCATCTACCCTCCTGCCCGAATGGGTAATACTGGAGACCGATATACTCGAGAGTGGGAAGAAGCAACGGTTCCAAAACTCTTGCATCATTTTCTTGCAATTTGATCATGCAGATTGAAGATAGAAGTGAGTATAAGACCGGCCTGTTTGCAGCGTCCTGGATGCCTCGTTCATCACACAGCTAACCACTAGACAGCAACGATCTCAGTCATTCTTTTCAACACCAAGGCGCTCGCTATCTAAAGGAGCCTGTTCACTCTTTCGAGCACATCGGTTTTTTGTCATAATCACAGTCAAGATGCACGCCGCAACGCTTCTCGCCCTCTTGCCCCTCGCGGCCGTTGCCGCCCCCTCCAAGCGTGCCCAGCCCGCCCCCCTCATCAAGCCCCGCGGCTCGACCCTCGTCGCCGACAAGTACATTGTCCGTCTCAAGAACGAGGCCAAGACGGGAGCCCTGCAGAGCCTCATGAGCACCTTCTCGGCCGACGCTGACCACGTCTATAACTTTGGTAACGCCCTCCGCGGCTTCTCGTCGACCCTGAACGCCACCGAGATCGAGAAGCTCCAGAACAGCCCCGACGTCGACTTCATCGAGCAGGACGCCATTGTGACAATCAAGGCCACGCAGCGGAACGCTCCATGGGGCCTTGCCAGAATCTCGAGCCCCGAACCCCGGTCCACCACATACAGCTACGACGAGAGCGCTGGAGAGGGCACCTGTGCGTACATTGTCGATACCGGCATCGACATCGACCACCCTGTAAGTCTACGACTCCCTCACCGCCCCTTCGGGCCATTGAACTATGCCTCTGACATTGCCCCGACAGGAATTCGAGGGCCGCGCAAGCTTCCTCGCCAACTTTGCCGACGAATCCAACGTCGACGGCCAGGGCCACGGCACACATGTCGCGGGCACGGTGGGCTCGGCGACGTACGGGGTGGCCAAGAAGACGACGCTCTTCGCCGTCAAGGTGCTCGACTCCAACGGCGAGGGCACCAACTCGGGCGTCATCGCCGGCATGGACTTCGTCGCCGCCGACGCGGCGGGCCAGAAGGGCTGCACCAAGGGCGTCGTCGTCAACATGTCGCTCGGCGGGCAGAGCTCCGAGGTCGTGAACCAGGCGGCCGCCGCCATCGTCAAGGCCGGACACTTCTTGGCCGTCGCGGCGGGCAACGAGGCCGCCGACGCCTCGACCTCGTCGCCCGCGAGCGAGGAAAGCGCCTGCACCGTCGGCGCGACCGACATTGACGACGCGCTGGCCGAGTACTCCAACTTTGGCACCAGCGTCGACATTCTCGCCCCCGGAACCGACATCAAGAGCACATGGCCTGGCGACAGCACCGTAAGACAACTCCGGAACCCCCTCCCCCCGGTCGCTCGCTCCTTTGTTTGTAAGAGAGAACGCTGACGTGAAGCCGTTTACAGAACACCATCTCTGGCACTTCCATGGCCAGCCCCCACGTCGCCGGCCTTGCCGCCTACTTCCTCGGCCTCGGCTCCGCGCCTTCGAACCCCGTCGAGCTGTGCAACTACATCGCCGAGATCGCCCTCGACGGCGTCGTCGGCCAGGTGCCCCGCAGCACCGCCAACAAGCTCGCCAACAACGGCTTCGCCGGAAACGGCACCGCCAAGCGCACGGATGGTCCCGTTATTAGCAGGAAGCTGAACAAGAAGTTCTCCATCCGCGCATAAATAAACAAAGCGGGCGGGGGACGGAACGTGGGAAGATCTTCTCAGGTCGTTCCCTGGTAGAACTGGGTAGAACTGGGTGGTACAGTCCAATGGGTATGATGACGCGGTATGAGGTTCTTCCGAAGACTTCAGCATATGACTTCCAATCTTGTACAAATTAGATTTCACTTCCGATATGTATACATGACCTTTTTGATCATCTCACTTCCTTGTGTGGTATAGTGCGCTACCGGGCCATCTTTCGACTGACGCTTCATACGGTTCATGAGCAGGACTATCCTTAATATAGTACATCAAGAGGCTGTCGCCGCTTTTGCCGCTTGCCGACCGGCTATCCTTCCATAAACCACACACTCCAACAACGACGAGCCGCCCAGGCGGTTATCTCCATGGACGCCACCGGTGATCTCACCCGCCGCCCACAGGCCATCGATGGCGGTTCCGTCTTCTCTGAGGACCTGAGACTTGTCATTGAACGCCGCACCACCCATCGTGAAGTGCGAGATGGGCGTGACGCGGCCGATGCAGACCTCTTCCTCGCGGTTGGCTTCTCCGGCCGCAAGGTTCCAGCGCCCAAACGTCCGCCTCCCGAAAGCCGAGTCGGTTCCCGAAGCCACCACCGCCGCGTACTCGTCGACCGTCTTGATGGTTGCCGGGCTCAGTTCCTTCACCCTCTTCTTCTCCATCAGGCCTTTCCACAGGTAGAAGCCCAGGTGTCCCGCCGCGGCATCGCACGCGCCGGGGTCCATGAGCAGCGTCACGTCCCACTGCCTGACGGCGCCGTCCTCCTTGGGCGGCAGCTGCATGATGGCCCCGCTGACATGCTCTCTCGTCTCCATCTCGTTGACGAACCTCTCTCCGCTGCCCGAGAGCAGGATGCCGCCTTCTCCCCTGAGGACCTCCGCCGCGAGGAACTTGTACCGCGCCGAGGGGTCCTTGGGGTCGACGAAGCCGGTCGGGTGCACCTGCACGCTGTCCATGTCGACAAAAGCGGCGCCGACGGCCTCTAAGATGCCATGAGAAGCTGGCCGGGCCTCGTTCGTCGACGGCAGACCTGCCAGGTCCGGGCGGTGCTTGGCCAAGAGACCGTTCGCGTCGCCGGCAAATCCGCCCACGGCGAACACAACGGCGCCCCTGAGGTCGTGTTCCTGGCCATCCTGAACGTAGCGCACGCCCCGGACAGCTCCGTCGGCCACGTCGAGGGAGGTCACCTCGGCGGAGCTGCTGAGTCGGAAACCGGGGTCCTCTCCGAGCTTCTTCAGCAACGCCGTGACGATTGCTGCGCCCGGCGGGGTCGTCCCGGCCCCTCGATGGGTCCGAGGAAGCGAATGCCCGCCCAGGGGGGCCACGACGCTCAGGTCGACGCCGACGTCGTCCGCGAGCCACGTGACGGCGTCCGCGGAGTTGCTCGTCAGGAGACTGACGAGCCTGGGGCGGTCAACCACGCCCTTGGCCTCGGCGAAGCGCTTGCCGCCCGAGCGCGCCGTGTCGTCGTAGAACAGGACGTCCTTTTCCACGCCGGCGGCCTTCTGGAACCGCGTCCCGGCGCCGTTGATGCCGGACGACGCCTTGATGCTGTTGCCGCCGGGCTTCGGCGCGCGGTCGAGCATGTGGACCGAGGCGCCGGCTTTGAGGGCCTCGTGCGCGGCCGACAGGCCGGCAAGGCCGGAGCCGACGACGATGACGGACCCGCGTGGTGCCTTGGCCATGGATGCCGATGAGAGACGAGTGCTGCTGTGGGTTATGAAGCTCAATTTGTTGGTGATGCGTTGATGGTAAAGCATGCCCAGGATGGCCGCGAGGATGCCGAAGACGAGTGTTATGACGAAGCGGCGTACGGGACGGATGAACATTCTGACTCCAGGTGGGAGATGGGGCGAAGCCGTCCTCCAAGTGACGCGAGGCCTATATAGTCGTGCATTCCGGCCGCGGTGTTCGGTAGTTGTGGGCGAGCGAAGTCAGGCGATTTCGAGTCGTACGATGCGATCGGAAGAGGGACGCGATAGTGGTCTTATTGACAGGGGAGCTTTGTCAGGTCAGCATATGTGCCTCTAAATTCACGTAACACGGAGTTGCTGAGTTACAAGAAGGCATAATAAGACATTGCTAGACTCTATTTGATGTCATTATTTTTTATTTTTTATTTTTATACTATACTTTGCGATAGTTTTACGGTACATTTCGCGGCCGTTCAATACGTCTGACAGAGCATGCCCGACGTTTCCGAGTACCCATTCAACTTCATAGCGTCTCATCCTTCATGACATATTCTATTAGACGTATATCCTGCCTAGGCCCGAATCTAAAGGGCCTCGAGGAACATCAGGCAGCGTTGGTCACTATGGAGCACGCGGAATGCTTCGCATTGGGCGCCTTCGCACCTTTCGATCGATCCGCCAGGTCTTTTAGGAAACAGTGATGGAGAACAGGTCCTGAGAGCGGCGTCTCTTGGTCCTTTGGGGGATTGCTCTAGACCCGAGGCTGGAACTCTGGGTTTTCGATGATTGCCTAGGTTAGAACTTTGCAGAGGAACCCAAGAGCAGGTCGTTCCTAGACAGGCCGGCCGGGTCTATGTCCTTCACCTTGCCGAAGCTGGCAAGACTTTCAAGTAGGCGGGCTTGAATAAAGAGTGGTAAAACTACTGCTGATAGGAATGACCGTATCGGGTTTCAATAAGAAGCAATGTTGCACAATCCCTTCACATGGTCTTATTATGATCCTGGGCAGCGAAAAGCACATTTTCAGTTGCATTGATCGCCGTTGATGCTATTTCTGAAGATTGCCGTGCACCAAACAGTTCGTTCGACTCTGCTGTGGTTGCAGTCATCAGGTGTCACTATGCGGCCATCACCATCGAAGCACCGGTCAAGGTGCCAGAGTGGTTAATGGGCTGCCCTGCTATCGGACCTTCTGGTATCAGCATAGGCAGTGGCTTCGGTCGCGCAGGTTCGAATCCTGTCCTTGACGTTGATTTTTGATGCCTTTGGCTACTTACTACGCTTGCCATGCCCAGGTCAGTCAAACAGCATCGACTTTTGCTCTCGTGCACGCGGGACGCCCCGAATCGCGCCTCTTTGAGACGAAAGCACTAGTAAGTAGTCAATGCTGTGTAAACGAAGCAGGGGATGCTTGGCTTCGACGCCGTTTTGGTGGTGGGTCGAGCTCGGGAGAGTTGGACGCAAACCGGCCCCCGTCGCTTATTTGCTTCTCACCGACATTGATCTATGCCATGGTTCGAAATGTTGTGTCTGGGAGTCGTTGTCTACGCAGTAATTACGGTATGTAAAGTTGAGCTGCGAAACCATGAGGGTGATGGGCAGGCATCCGGTCACCATCATTTTCGATGAGTGACTAACCCACCATCCCCCAGGCACAACAACTGTGGTCCAGACCGAATCAGGGCTAGCCGACCGCATTTCATTCGGATGGCACTCGTGGCAGACGGCTCATCTGAGTTCTCGGGGTTAGAGAGCGGCATCATCCGGAACCAATCATGTAGATACCCTCCTCGACGATATTCTCTTCACTCGGAGGGCAAGGGCAAGCTCCTCCCCCAATTGTCGTCGAGGGGGGCCCTGTTCGTCTACCTACAGGTAGGTATGCGTGGGTACGAACAGTAACACGGAACTTTGGCTTCTGCCGAGCTATCCGATAGTGCATCCATCGTGTGCGCGTCTCCCTTCTTGGCATCGGCTTCCGCTCCTTGTCCTGCAGGCAACGACCGGGGGAGCAAAGGCAACTGGACGAAGACGACGCCAGGGTCACCCGGAGCTTGTCTGCCTTTGGAAGGCAGCAAAAGGAATTTCAGAAGGCTCCGCTCGCTCTCCTTCAAATCATGGCCGTCAGTAAGCAAGCCACACATGCAGCAGATGACACAGGACTCTATGCCGTCTGTCATCCCGTCGCCCGCAGCTCCGTTCGTCCAAGGCCCTCGGCAAGTCGCTCCAGGCGACAACAGAGAACCGGCAGGGTTTATGAAAGAGAAGACGGGCTCGCTACGGCCCTCAACAGCGACAAAAGGTTGAGAACCCATCCCCATCCCTCAACGGGCTGACAGAAGCCGCCAAGCTAGGAGTGGAACGACTCTTGACCTGCTCGGAGAAATGGAACTTGTTTAGCTCTCTCCTCTCTCTCTCTCTCTCTCTCTCTCTCTCTCTCTCTCTCTCTCTCTCTCTCTCTCTCTCTCTCTCTCTCTCTCTCTCTCTTTTCAGGTGGTGGTGCAGGGTCCTGCAGCCAGCGGCGGGTGCACGCACAATGTAACGTGTTGCCGGGGCCCCCAACGCATGTCTCTCCCAGGGAAACGCGGACCAAAACGGCCGTCGTTGTGTTCTTGGCGGATCGGGCAGCCGGATGTGTGTATGTGTCTACCTAGGTATCTGCCTTTACGACTACTTGCTATAGTATTACCTGCCGTCGAGGTCGGCTCTTGGTCGAGCCTCAATCATTGGCATTACGGGCCAAGGGGCTGGGCATCGGAGATCGATCCACGGGCGAGTTTCCTCGGTTGAAGGCAGCCATAGAATTAGAGAGCCGCGGGCAATCGTATGTCTTCTCGTTCCATTCCAGCCTACGTGCACACCATAGAGCCGTTCGCCCGTCCGTCTAACCCAAAAGGCCTGGCGGGTGAAGAGGACAAAACAGCCTCTAGCTATGCTTTTAACGTAAGCAGGAGCCCGATGCGGGGAAAGCTACGGTAGTTGGTAGTGCGCCAACAACAGTTTGCTGCCCAGGACTATGGATACCTATACAGAATGTAACTCGAGGCTCTTCAAGGCCAGGGTCCAACGGACCTTTTTGTCCAGGTGACGGTTCGCTAACTAGTGGCCTGACAGCCACCTCGGCGGAGCCGGACAGAAAGGGGCAGTGATGGGCGTGCTGGCGTCATGTCAACATGGCGCGAAGTGTATGACAGCCCCCCAAGAGTTGCGTGACGAGGCTTCTTGCTGGGCGCGGCATTTCATCAAAACAGGAGACCATCTCGACTGCTGGCAAGTTCGGTGCCGGTTCAGAGTACTAACATAGGATGCATGCCTGCGAATGACACACCACTGTGGCATATCGGTCGCCCTTTTCCCACCGTTTGCAGAACGGGGACCGAGGCGTGGTTGCTCTATTTCATCACCGGGGCAGACATACGATTTATTACCCTTTTTTCGGGAAAATAGCGGCGGCAACATTGGCATTGGTTCCACCTGCGGACGACAGGAGCGCCGCAGAGAAGGTTGTGGACGAATACAAGCGCAGGACGAACCACGAACTCTGGGGGTGGTCTGGGGAAATATACTTGAGAGCGTGCACGAGATCTGGGGAAGAAAGACAACTTCGCGCCCGTATCGAATCGACGCTGCGCTACGAAGTATACCTAGGCGTCTCCGAGGTCCAGGTCCGGGGGCCAACCTTGAACCCACCGTCACCATCACGAGAGACAACGGCACGCTCAATGTATCGAAGGGTGTGTGTGTGTAACGTTTGGCCTCGGTAGAAGCATAACATGGAAGAAATGGAATTTGGATTCCAGAGGGGTGTGTAGGAAACGCACCCCAAGCTTCCCCCGCAGGCCAGCGCCATGTGGCCATTTGTCTCTTCCCACGCCTCTGACGGAGGCGTCATTGTCACCGCGGCCATTGGCGCGGTCATAATGACGCCTGGTGCGCACTTGGCCCCGGCATGCCGACGATGAAGACATTTCAGAGGGCATACGACGCCAATGGAAGCCCAGGGGGGGCAGCCTTTGAAAGAGCCGCCTACGGACGATATCGTAGACGCTCGAAGGAGGACAGCCGGCCGGCCCATTGGTAACCATCGTTGACTAGGTAGGCCTACTGACTGGCAGCAACAGGCTTCATATTTGTCTCGAACGGCCTAGGACGTTGTCAGCGCACCCCGTCTCCCCCGCAACCCAAGCTCGGGGATGCGAATTGGAGGGGAATAGGGGTGGACAGGGACCGGCTGAACCGGACGGGCGTAACAGAACGAATCGCGGGCAGCAGGCAAGATGGGGTGTCTCATCCGACGAGCCGGGAGCGTCGAGACGCGCGATGCCATGCAAGGACCCAAACAGTGGTGCTGTGTTCCCACCGTATAAACTACAAACTGGAGAGAGAGTGGGTGGGAATAGATAGGCAATCCCACTCCGTGGTCTATGCTGTCGACCAGCCCCGTCGCGGTCCCGTGATAGGATACTCGCTGCGATGGTTGGAGAAATGCGTCTCCTGGATGGCCTTGATGGACCAAGTAGTAGCCGCGTCGCCAGATACCGACCTGATGCCGTGACACCGAGTGCCGGTGGGAGCTCGCCCGGTCACGATCCGCCGCCAAGACGGGGAAGAGGCCGTCACTTGTAACCCTATGCGTAGAGCATTCCAAACCAGCGGCCCTATTTCTGTGCTGTATTCGGCTTGTGTTCCTCTCTTCAGAGGATCACTCAGTTCCTTTCGAAGCTCGTTTGAATGACAAACGGTAACACTGACTGACCTTCACGCATCGACTGCGATTTTGGGCTATCGAGGGACCACCCAAAGCTGAACGGATGGCAGAAAGAATGATCTCAATCGGACGCCGCCAAACTGGAAACGTTCAGACGACAGACGCACTCCAGACTCCGATCCCGCAGCGGCGACAACACCGGATGCACTAGATAATTGCCGTGATACCAAGGCGCTAACAATCTATCACCACGCCCCCTCCGTGTTCGACCAGCGCAAATCTATCACTACGTAGCATGTTTACCCACAGCTTGAGGCATCATGAACCCCAAATAGAGGATGCATTTTGCTTTTCGAGCCGAGAGATGACAAGCTGTAAGCACGTGTACCTGTTATCCATAAGACAATAGGTGATACCGCTTCCGTATTGCCACTCTAATGCCTTGGTGAAAGATGACATGGAGGGTATCTGGCGAGGCGGAGCAGAAGAATCGATTGCCGCCGCATGCCTTGGCCGCCTAATACAATAATGATCCGCGTTCCCCAAAAGCCCATCCCGCCCCCCGTTATTCGCCTAGCCGCGGAAGGGCGAGAGAACGCAGCGGCCACCTGACAAAGAAAGAATTGGAGAAAGTCGAGCTATGCTCGTGACGGAAAGGGATGGGAATGACATCAGCTCATGGTCTGATCTGCCCAGCCCAGTGGCCCCAAGGCGGTGTTCTTCTTGGCTCACCCAGCTTTCCCCCTCCTTGTCATTGGCATTGCCTGTTTTCAAATCTCCTTTCCGTCCGGCAGCCCGAATTCCAATTGAGTTGCTGGATGACTTTTGGGGGGGCCTCGTCGGCCCTCGCGCAGAATTTCACGGCGCCAAACATTGCATTGTCCATGTTCTTGCAACGCTACTGTATCCGTACATATGCATCAAAGGGCCGCCGGTTGGCCGGGGTCTCTGTTAGCAGCAGCCCTTTCTCCTCACCCCGGGCTGCGCATCACTTCCCGCTAGGAGGAGGGTCTCCTCCGTTTCTTCTGGAGAGGGGACGCTGCCAGCCGATCTCTGGGTCGTTCATTGGCGGTGTGTGTATGGATACTGTCTTCCCTTCGTCCTGTTCTGTAGAGTCCGTTCTAGTTACGGGTGTTTCCCTCCAAGTTCTAACTGCTCTCTCCCTCATCCAAAGGCGGACTCCGACCAAGTATGTTGATGGGTAGTCACTCCACCGTCCAGGTGCCAGGCCAGGCCACTAAACATCATCCGACTTTACGTTGGAAATAATGAATTCGGCATGGAACTCTTATCAACCCATTCCCCTTTGGAACCCCCCGGCTCAGTGTTCTCTGGACCTTTTAAAGATCGGCCCTTGGGACCCAGACGCGGCTCGTCCAGTGCTGTCCTTACTTACAACCTTGGGTCCGCACGCTACGCGACCTTTGCTTGATCCACTCCCTCCTCTTCCCGCAGACGAGACGCCTCCTCCTTGCAACCCTCCTCCCTCGTTGGTGTTGTTCGTCCGTGTCATCCACCATCTCCAGTTCTCCGCGCCGGGTGTGGCCCACACATCTGTGCATACCCCAGACGTTGTTCACATACAGGTACGTTGGCGAAACTACACTACCACCAGCCCATCAACCATTTCCGTTTTGCCTTGACTCTTGGACCCCCCCCCCCCCCCCCGACATCCTTTCGTCCCGATTCGAGTGTCCTCTCAACCCTTTCCTCCTCCTCCCCGCCCCATTACTTAAAGAAACCCCTCCCCACCCTCCTGCTCTGAGCTTAAAGGAAGCCTTCTCTTATCAAACTGTGCGCCTTCTTCCCTGCAGCCTGACTACGCTGTCCTCCTCCTGTAGAGATACATTGTACTTGGCCATCCTTTGTTGCTCGTTTCCATCACCCTCCTCTCCCACGCCCGCAAGATCGCAACACACAATAGACACGATGGCCACGCACGAGACCCTCAACCACAACGCCGTCCCTCCAGCGGACGTGGAGAAGGATGTGCACACGTCCGGCGCTGACCACTACAACGGCGTTCAAGCAGACCAAAACGCAGCATACGCGCGACAGACCGGGCCCTTCACCCGCGTTGCCGACTACCAGAATATGACTGAAGGTCAAGCGCAGGCGTTCGGCGGCACCCTCCAGCCCGGCCTCTGGAAGCCGTACGAGCACAGAAAGTTCGCCAACCCGGCGCCCCTCGGCCTCTCGGCCTTCGCCCTCACCACCTTTGTCCTCTCCTGCGTCAACCTGCAGGCCCGCGGCGTCAAGGCGCCCAACATTGCCGTCCCCCTCGCCTTTGGCTACGGCGGTCTCGTTCAGCTCCTCGCGGGCATGTGGTACGTCTCCCCCGGTCTTTAACTCCGTCTCCACGTTTCGACCTTTTCTCTCCCCTTCCTTTCTCTTTTTACCCGGTGCCAGGGGGGGGGGATAGTGTGTCCCCCTCCCCTCCAAGTTCCCCAACATCTCATCTCAACTCGTCTCCACGAATCCGCCTACTACCCTCCCCATCCCCACCCGCGAATGGAATCTCCCCCGTCGTTGCCTGTATGGAGCATGGATGCGCCCGCTCTAATTGCACTGGAGTGTGGGCCGTGAGCCAAACAAAAGCATGGATGAGACGGTCGGTCAGACGGAGACGACGGGGGTTCTTTATATGGTCCACTCCTATGTGTCAGGGGGGGAACCTGTGGAGAAGAAACCCGCATGTGCGGTGTGCGATACGAGCGTCATCTAGCCGTCACACAGACAAGACTCTATCAAACCATCTCTCAAACGCGCCAATGGCCGACTGACACTGACATTTTCTGGTCCACCACAGGGAGATGGCGGTCGGCAACACTTTTGGCGCCACCGCCCTGTCGTCCTACGGCGGCTTCTGGATCGCGTACGGCATCCTCCTGACCCCGGCCTGGGGCATCATCGCGCCGGACGGCCCGTACGCGGCCGACTACTCGGACCACTACTCGGCCGTCGGCTTCTTCCTGACCGGCTGGTTCATCTTCACGACGCTGCTGCTCCTCTGCACCCTGCGCTCGACCGTCGTCTTCTTCTCCCTCTTCTTCACCCTCGACCTCGCCTTCCTCTTCCTCGCCTGCGAGAACTACGCCGCCAACAACGGCGCCCTGACGGCGAGCCGCAACCTCCAGATCTGCGGCGGCACCTTTGGCATGCTGGCCGCCTTCCTGGCGTGGTACTGCGCCCTGGCCGGTCTGCAAGACGACAGGTGAGTTTCACGCCCCCCTCCCCCTCTTTTACATCTCTCTGTTCCCCTCTGGAGACAGAGTGCCGCGTCGCGCGCCATGTGGATTCCATTTGCTAATGGGCGTTTATTTGCAGCAACTCCTTCTTCCAGGTCCCCGTCTTCCATCTCCCTTGGTCCGACAAGGGTAAGGAGCTTCGCAAGGCCAAGAGCAACCGCTCTGTCGCTTAAGCCCGCAAGGTTCTTCCATGTTTACTTTCTCTCTCTCTTTTTTTTTCTTCTTCGCAAAAGAGTTTTCTTTTTGATGACGATGCGCGCCATGTGCGATGGAGCAACCCCCCGGTCCACGAGGGCTGCGGTGGAATGGATATGTTGATGGAGAGAGGATACCCAAATGGTGAGGGTGTCATGCCCAGCGACGACCTAGCTATTATTAAAAACGCGAAGCCAAGGATGAGAGTATTCTCTTCTGTTTCGTGGTTTACCTTGTAAATATTTATAGAGGCTCTGCAAAAGTGCGGCAGGGAACAGGAACAGAGATGGACTTGACGAGGCCCCTATTCCAAAGGCCTTTACATAGTTAATGGATGCCATGATTTTCTACAGGCTAGTTTCCGCTAGACCACCTCACGTTGCTTGGTATGGTTCTGCATCGCGTATGAGCCACACTTGTGAACCGTGGCACATGTTTGAAGAAAATCGTCCCTCAACGGCTGCAAGCACGCTCGGCGGATGAGCTGACGTCGAGGAACCCTTGATGATGCGGCGATTTTGGAGATGTCTTGGCACCGGAATCTGCTTTTGGTTTTTGGTTTTATTTTTGGTTTTCTGCCTCGTAGGGCGGCTCAATGTGTCGCACGTCCGCTCTCGCGCGCGCGCAATTACGGGAGATGCGTTCCGCGGGAAAGGATTTGGGGGCGGCACTTGGGGCCTTGGCATATCTCACCATTTCCTTTTGAGTCTTGCTGGAGTCGCCCAGGTGCGGAGAAAACAGAGAGAGAGAGAGAAGAAGAGGTGAGGCGTATGGTGTGGTGTGAAGTCGCAGTTGAAGGGTTGGCGCCACGGCTGGGCTGATGACATTGCTACGAGGGTTCACGACTTCGGGGACTAAGGGTTTGTCTCTTTGTCGACGACATCATTTTCCGCGAGGTGGCTTTACTGGGTAACTTGTCGGTGTTGCTGCGAGCTGACGGTGCCGAGGCTGGTATCGAAGCCATCCCCACGCGGCTTGGCTTTACTTACTTATCCTTCGGCTTCGATGCAGCAGCGCGGGTATTATTCCAAGGAGTCTCACGGATCGCCTATAATCTTTCAAGGAATAATATCGTCAGCGTTGCAAGTCTTGCTTCACATCTCATTATGCATAGTGCAACCGAGATTGTGCATGATCTGCTCCAACAAACATATTTTTTTCCGATGCTTTTATCGAGCATGGCAGTTTTCGGTGTACGAGTCATACACGCGCTGGTTTTGTTTTTCCCAGAAACACTTTGTCCGGCAGATGACCGAAGATAGTCAGAACATGGTAAAGGAGGGGAGAGTAAACTGTGCAGACTACCTGTAGAGGTTCCCGAGCAAACTTTGGTAGGATTCAAACCGCCGAGAGTGGAAAACTCTACCCAGCTCGGTGATTTCTAATATCCACAAACCCTACTACGTACTGCCGCTTGCGTACGAAAGTTGAGCGAAACCACGGTACGCTACCAAGGCTATTGCCAATACTAAGTCATAAACGGAGAGCAAACATAAGCCTGCCCCGGATGTTCTGCGAGGGACATCGTGAAAAGCATGATCGACATGCAGTTCAACCACCCATTGACGTGGCTGTCGTCTGCTGAAGAGTCTTGATCTGCGAATTGCGCAAGGAGCATGTGGATTCAGTCCATCTCTCCACAATCATATCAGCACAATAGCTCAGGGGTAGAGCGCTGGGCTCATAACCCAGAGGTCCCTGGATCGAAACCAGGTTGTGCTAACGATAAACAAACCTTTTGTCGAATGAAGCTTCGTTAGGAGACGGCTCAATGTTTGCTGGTATCTACACGTCTGGTAGTTGGTTTCAAGATTTTCGGATAGACCCGTCCGTCGTAGCTTAGTGTGAATGCCAACATGAAGTGAGGGCTGCACCGGCGATGGTTTTTCGCCAATTCGGCCCGTCCTCGAATGCAAATCCACTCGACGACACCTACCAGAGCGTGCATCATCATGGCGCAGGATGATGGGGTTGACTTCGCCGGCGCAGCGCCGGGTGCCGTCCACGGAGCCTACAAGACTAACGGCGAGCGTGTCGTGATCAAGAGCCCGTTTCCCTGCCTGGGCAACGAACCCGAACTTCTATCAACATGGCATCAGGTTGTTCCTTGCGTACGTTCACACCTTGGTTATCGAGGGTATCGGCATGGTCTCCTTCAATCGCATCTTCCATCTCGTAGCCGAGCATACGCAGGGCGCCAAGAACACGATTTCGGAGGTCATGCACAAGCTCGGCCACGCCAAAACTGGGACGGTACTGGTGCTCGTGCCCGTTCCCTGCCGCCAAGGCCTGGGCCGAGACCAACTTCGATGCCGACATCTTTGCCGTTCCGGCCGGCGATGTCAATTTCACAGCCGTTGCCCTAAAACCCTGGCTCCATTAGCCTTTGGCAAGGTGCAGTCCACGTTCTCACTATCTCTAAATACGTAGTACTACGTAGGGTTGCTTGTTATCTGTTCCAGAAGTAATCATCAGCTGCAACAACTTCACACGGCTTCCAGTCTTTTGTGGCATGATGCTTTTTTGGACATTATTTGTCCAACCAGTCCATTGATACCCCCGCTGACCCAGCACCCGCCCAAACCCACTCAAAGGGCGGTGGTTGGGGAATATGCTGCCAGCATGCATTGGCGCCCTGACAGAGAGTGGTCCGGAATACAACATGGGGCTGTTCCGCACGCTAAATACGATATCAATATATTAAAGGAACGTCCGGCCTTTTAAGTTTTGGCGAGTAATACAAGGAATAGCGCTCCCGGAGGCACGCGGCCTCGGTAATTACCGGCCAGCCGGCTCGAGTCGCACGACAGCAGTATAAAGCCAGCGCAACGTGCTCATGTCAGATTGCAGTCTCACTTTCCAGCTTGAGCAACTCTGGACGCTCCTTATTGACCTTTCCGTAGCCGTCATGCGACACCTCACGGCCGGGCTTCTCGCCCTTGGCGGCCTTGCCGCGGCGACATCCGACTACCGCCCGTACTCGACATGGATGCTCGACAGCATCAAGGCGCGGAAGCAAGGCATCATCTCGTCGGGCGCAGCGAGCAGCTACTTGGAGACTGGCGTTCTTTCCATCGCCCTCGAAGCCGCCATCGCGCAGTACCCGGATCTCAAGGATCAGTACGCCCCCTACCTGGAGAACGTCCTTGAATCAGGCACACCAACCCTCACGAACGCCACCTATGTGGCGACGCGGCCCTTGGATCGCTTCTCGATCGCAAATGCCGTCACAGGAGCCTCCCAGGCGGGCGTCATTTCAATCTCGACTGCCGTCTCGGCAGCGACGAACGCCATCAATGAGTCTCTATCGCTTCAGACACGGAACCCCGAGGGCGGGCTGTGGTACTATGTCTACCCGCAATGGAGCTACCTCGATGGCATGTTCTCGGTGCTGCCTTTCATGGCATCCCTGCCGCAGCCTGACTACACGGACATCAGCTTGCAGATAAATCTTCTCTACGAGCACTGCTTCCAGACGAACACATCGCTGTTAGTGCACGGGTATGACTACTCCAAGAAGGCCGTCTGGGCAAACAAGGAAACAGGCGCGAGCCCGTACGTCTGGGGTCGCTCGCTGGGCTGGTTCGTCGCCGGACTGGTACAGACTTGGGAGTCTCTGGACTGTCTCACGTGCAAGCCCGAGGCGGAACCGGTTTGCGGGCGTCTCCGCACGGTCATGACCCAGCTCGCCACGTCGCTGGTCAGGTACGCCGACCCGGAGACCGGGGCATGGTGGCAGCTCACGACGTTCCCCGGGCGAAGCGGCAACTATCTCGAAAGCTCCAGCACGGCCCTCTTCATCTTCTCCCTGTTGAAGGGCGGGAGACTCGGCATGCTCGCGGACGCCGAGGTCGACTTCAGGAAGGCAGCCCTGAAGGCCTACGACTACACCACGCGCAACTTCGTCGTGGACACTGGGAACGGAACCATTGGCTACAACAAGACGGTGGCCGTCTGCAGCCTCAACTCTACGGCGTCATACGAGTATTACACCAACCAGCCGTTGTTGCCCAACAGCCTTTTGGGAGAGTCTGCGTTCGTTTTGGCTTCACTGGAGGTCGAGAGATGAGGGAACGATGTCTGTGGAAATGGGGGGGGGGGGGGGGGCGTCGGACGGTAGATGTAGAGGCTGAATGCCAAACCAATTCGTAATCGTGCATGATGCCTATATCACTTTGAAAGAAATCCTCAAGATATGGTTAACGGATGATGTGCGACTCCTGGCAGCTGGGATTCATCTTTTCCAGTCGGACGGTCCGCTGCCAACAGACTCGGGGGCCGGGAGAACAGCTTGCCTGTCTCGAGGCTCCGGGTCCACACTTGAAAACCGTCACAGTGACTGGGGTTGTTCTTGATCCTAGATCCCAGCGTTAGCAAAGATGCTGAGGGATCCGGTCATACGGCTATGGGGAGGAGTGTGCAAATGGGACTGGCTTACAGATGTTTCCGACAGACCCCTACCTTCAGTAGTTGAAGGTGGGCGGGCTCTCAGGGTTGACGGGTGTAATGGGATCGGATCAATGGCACCAACTGATGATATACCTCGCTACACCAAGCAGTCCGTGTAACCAACTTTCTAGCCAAATACGCATCGCTTTTGTGGAGTGAATATCTCATTTTGACACAAGTCGTTAGGTTATGCAGGTGACAGGTTAACCCGTAGCGGAACTTAAACTGCAGTGGCACAGTAGATACAAGATATGTAAGTAAGTAGAAGACGGTTTACCCAGACCAAGCTTAAAACCGGACACCGGTTTTGTTGCTCTGGTCTGGTGATGTGCCTTGGGTATAGGCACTTAGTCGAAGGGTTCGTAGAGGTAGAGATGTATTCCAGATAGGAGTAGTGATGTAGTATCGACTTATTCACATGCTTCATACCTGCTCTAATCTCCTACCCAAACTAGTGTTTCAATCATCCATGAAGAAAAAGGCAAGACTTCCCCAACAGGGCTTAGTATGGTTGACCCAAACTTTTGACAAATGATCCAAAGCACCATACATATTAGCTATGTACAGGTATAATAGACGGTTCTGACAGCGCATCTTTGCTCTTAAGCTTTTCGAAAGCAACGATGGTGGGGTTCACACAAGGTTGATTATGATTTCGTTTCGTCGTTTCATGTGAGTGCCAGTGTCCAAGCAACTTCCTCTCAGATTAATGATCTGTAACTTCGCTGTCCCGCCCCCGGTGAGGCAACAGGATCGTATTTTTCTGCCCGTAGAATCACTGGAGAGGCCAATGCGGACTTCATTCCATCAGTGTGGCTACTTTCTCGCTAGCTAATTTCCATGTTTCCAGTCTCCAAATCTAAGATGGCATGTCTGTTATGGCCATTCTTCTCAGATGTCTCAACAGGCCTCATCAGCTGCCTAAAACAGCACAGCAACGCCAGATATTTTCAACATGGTGGAATAATAGCAAGTAAAGTAACCGGCCCTAGACAACTGAGTTTGCACCACTGGGTCGCCAAATTGTCCAGAGCCGGATCATGGAATTAGGATCTATGTAGAGCCATCATATCTGCGATTCGCACAAAGCGAATAGCTCCATGACGAGATGGCATCTTTTGCTCTGGACAACTCCAGTTGCGCAACCAGTGCCAAGCCACACACACACACACACACACACGCACGGAAGGCGCGGGCTGTTAATCACCGCAGGCTCCGTCATCCGGTTCTTCTGACAGAGCATTGCCGATAGGGGACTTCACCTTTACTATACACAAGTCGTTTCATTGGCTCTAGCTTAACTGGTTCCGAAGAACAAGACAGTCTGAGCCACTCGTTGTCGTCTGAACAAATACAATAAGAGGATTTACAGTGTGCGGGGCTTCGCTCACCGACTCCAAGGTTACAGCTCGCGGCAGTGGCTCCCGTACATAGGAGATATTTCGGGGAGGTCTCTTGGGCAATCCACACGCCTTTTGTCTATGAAATGGCACGACCCTTGCATGGTCCATGGTCCGATTGAGTGTGAGTTGAGACAGAAGGCATTGATTGGCTCCGAAATCTTCAATCATATTGACAAACACCAATACCGGACGGAGTAAAACAGCAGACTAGTTCATATTCACATCATGGGATCCCTGACGCCGTGAGCCTCACTATCGATGACAATGCTTGAAGATTCTTCCAACAAACAAAAAAAGCATAGTAGTAGGAAGAAGAGAGATCAGAAGACACACGTACCTGGTATTACAGACAATACGACGGGCGGTCTGTAACAATTGGTATCATTATAGTCTATGGACGACGCCAAATGAGATAGACAACGTGATCGTATGCCCTCCTCCACAGAACAGCCTACCTACCCCTTGAGAGACATGTCTACCCGACGAGAATAGGCCCAGAAAAACTTTCGACAGGGAGAGAGATGGCACAGTGCCGGCATAACCTTATTGTACAGAAAACCTTCACACCAACATGGTATAGAAGATGGTAGGGGGAAGAAAGGTTGAATGAATGATTGGCTAGCATGCGGATTGGCATTTTGCATAAATGCACAGTGATAAGCCATGCCTGTCAATTCACAGATTGCTCATCCCTTTCATCTCAAGTGCTGTTGGACCTGTCATAACCGCTAGAGACAGGTTCTGCCTTTCCCTACAGTTCTACCGAAAACTTATGATCCCGGCCTATCTATGTTAAGTTTGCGGGTGGATAGTATCTGCCGGCAACCAATACGTCTATACCCCAGGCGGGGACCCCACGCTACGTTCATCTGCTTATTTGATATTGAGAGAGTGTTGATGTGACAGGCCCCTCACAAAGTCCCATCATTCCACCTCCAGAGCATGTCCATGATCCCCGGACAAGTCGTCATAGTGCCAGGAGGGAGGCGTGTATTCACATGCCCTCGATCCATCTTCCCATCATCTAAAGCCTTTCTAGCAGCTCAAATCTCGACACATGGGTCGTAGTAACAGAAAACAACCTCTGCACCACGCCTCCATCGTGCCAGTCATGGCTACACGGGTGAATCCGCCCAAGAAGGTCCGATTGGCCTGTCGACGTTGTCGCACAAGACGCATCAAGGTAGGGCTGTCTCTCGTTTCCCGCCCCACGGATCGCCTGCCCTCCCCATACAGCCGGCGCTTACTCTTGGCCTGATCTGACTGGGGTCGATCCGCCGCGTCATTCCGGTCTGGTTGTTTTGCGTTGCTCATTTCTTTCTAGTGTGACGGAGAAGTCCCTGCGTGTACCAACTGCGCAAAAGCTGGCGAAACTTGCCTAGACGTCGACAGCCAGAATTCCGGTTTACTGGTTCCTCGCAAGTAAGCATGACACCTCTATTCTTGATCTAATACGTCCACAAAGCGGTCCTATACCTAGCGGTCGGAGCCATCCCCGCTGCATGGTTGGGCTGATCCAAAAGTCCCTCGCTGACAGGTCTGGTCGACCTCCCCGGGCACAGTTTCGCCAGTGCTGCCCGTGCTAGGATTCAATGGCTCGAAAACATTATCAAACAACGCTTCCCTGACGTCGACGTCTCACAAGGCCCACAGATTGACGCCTTTCCCGACCCGAAAGGATCGGCCAACGTCGCAGGCGCGGACCCGGACGACGACGCCGTCTCGACCTCTTCGTTTCGGTCCGGTCCCGGAAGCTGCCAGCCCACCCAACAAACCCTGAGTCTTGGGCCCCAACGGATGGGAATCAAGCGGCCTGCGGAAACCATGAGTTCCTACGAACAAGACGAGAAATTCCCCGATCCTGCACACTCAGTCGCGATGAACCCGGTGTTTTCCTCCCTGGGTTCGGACTCCAATCGAAAGTACTACCTAGGGTCAAGCTCCGGGGCTCTACTCACTAACCTCATAGGGGCGTCTCCTCCAAGTGCCGAGTCGACGACTGCGGCTTTGCTGGATGACGTACAAGCCCAATACCCATCTTCCGAATGGCATGAGATATCGGCCTCAGGTCCTGACAACGTCTCGCAACAGTATAACCGTTCTCTGCATGTGTTTCTAAGACAGGTTCGTCCTTGAGCTTGTCCCTTCCACAGACAAGAACGGCGCTGATATTCATTCTCCTATAGGAGCTTCCCAGAAAGGAAGATTCTGTAAAGCTGGTTCACACCTACATCCGATGGATACATCCTGACTTCCCAGTCCTAGAGCCAAGTTCTCTACTTAGTGCTTTGGAAGCCCTTTACGCGACATATCCTTGTTCGATAGATGAAGATCCTCTACCCCATGGCTGGCCCAGTTCAGTTCAAGCCTTTCGGTGGAACGGAAGACAAAGGACACCCAATGTCCAAGGCTTTCATTCTGTACCCATGCCGGTTGTGGCATTCATCTTATTCATGGTATTCAACATTGCGGCTATTGTCAAAGTCAGGTCACGGGTCTACGAATTTCCACCCGAGAGGTTTTATCGAGCTGCGCTACACTTCTCCAGGGATTGCTTCTCGCAAATATCGCTGTCATCGATTCAGGCCCTGGTTACCCTGGTTGTCCACAGTATTCTGACACCAGCGGAAGTTAACCTCTTCACTCTCGTTCATATCGGGCTGGCCCATTGTATAGAGTTGGGCATTCACAGGGAGCCGCCACCAGCTACCGATCCGAATGACATTAAGTATCAGCAAATCAGACGCCTGGCATTCTTCACCGTTTATTCCTTGGATAGGTGAGACTACACTTGGCTCTCCGTATTGGTTTGATGTTGACAAGACCAGGTCGGTATCCTCCATCCAGGGAAGGCCTCTTGGCTTCCGAGACGAGACATTCGATGTCAAGATGCCTGAATTACAATCTCCAAGACACCTCAGTCCTACGGGCAGTCCAACACTTTCTTCTTTCTCAGCAGCGGTCCTCCGGTTTGCAAGGTTTCACTTCGAGCTCGATCGCATCGTTTCTGATGTCAAAGTACAATTCTACCATCTTCCGTGTGACTCGGCTTGCTTTGCTTTGCCAGCAGACCCGGAGACCCAGCAGACCAGAATTAGAGACGAGATTGTTCGTTGGTGGGAGAAGGTTGCAGAGGAGCCATTCAACTTTCCGGGTCTCGACAACCGCCAGCGGCGCATGTGGCGGCTGAAGCTAAAGGTCAAGCATCACACAACGATGGTTATGCTCTTCCAGCCGTCCCAGGCGATACGGAACCCACCGCCGGAATCACTCCAAGTCTGTTTCAACAACGCCGCATCTATACTCCAGGACTACCAGACGCTGCACGACCTGCAAGGTTTGCATCACGGATGGCGGACAGTCCAGAACATTTATGCCGCTGGTGCGACTCTAATATACTCCTTCTGGACATGCTCGGCCGTTAGAAATAACGCATCCATCGCGGACCTGTCAAGAAGCCTGCGCGCGTGCTCTGGCCTCTTGGCTGTCGGCGGTGAGTGGTGGCCTTCCGTCAAAAAAAGACAGAGGGGCTTTGGTGCCATCGTTGACTTAACCATCCGCAGGCTGTATTATACAGGCAATATGCCATTCAAGAATCCCCGCCTATTCACCCCTCTTTCATCAGAGGAAGGGCAAAATGGAATGGAACAGTCTGAGGGAGCGCTTTCTTATGACTCAACTGGCCAGCAGAATCTCTCGCAAGTTCCATCCAACGGAACAGGCGCATCTTGGCCGCACTTACCAGCGTCTTCCGTGGGATTGCCACACTCCCATGATTCCCTGCACTGGCATGTAACATACCCCGATGGCTCGTTTCAACCAGGAACAAACGACTACGTTCCGGAGATAGAGAATTTCCTAGCCGACTTCGACAAGTCCGAGTTCAGCTGGAGCTTTCCTGTGGCTGGTGTTGGCGACTCGTGCGAAGCGAGCAACTTTCAAACCCAGGCTACTGACTACAAAGATACCGGCCAATACGACTCTAAGTGACTAGATTCAGAAAGACTGCACACGGTTGGACAAGCTCTGAAGGAACCAATCGCGGATGGCTCCTTGCATTTGCTGCGTATTGGGTTCTTGAAGGAGTACTCTGTCTCGATCCTCCTTGACGTCAGTAGACCGACTACTCCCTCGACAACCTCGCATCAATGACTCTTTCACATGCGATCTGTGTAAGCCGCTCTCGGAGTTCAAGAAGCACGTGGTAGAGAGCTCTTGTCCATCTAGGATAAATTGTGCCATGGTCGGAAGCTGTATCAACAGCTCGTATCGAGACATCCCGACGTTTCGGGACCTTGTAGGCCAAGCAACACATGATGGCTGAGAGAGAACCGGAACACTTTTCCTGGTTAGCCCAGGCAGTGAGCAGATTCGCGCAGCGGCTGAAAAGGATGGCAATGTCGAGATCCCGAGGCAAGTTGGCGTCGTTGTGTTGGTCAATGAGCCCGCAAGATTTTCGGTGCCAAGAGTGCTGAAAAGAACTCTATCATCTCCACTTTCGGCAGAAACTTGTCCGCTCGCCATGATGTAATCCCTCGACTTACTCGTCACGTCGCATAACCTCGCTACATCATTCGCGTTCGATGGCAACCTCCCCTGGAATACATCGCTGATGATATATCTGTATCACGCAGGTCTAGTGAGGCTACAGCATTCGTATTCTCGCCGCAAAAAGCGAACGAACTTCCCCAGGCATCAACAGAGGATGACCACTTCCAGCCCCTCGTTTTGTCTGACGCGTCTAATCTCAGAGTTAATATCCGCTCGGACAACACACTCCAACTTCTGATGCCCCTTAATCCTTGGCAGACTTGACAAGCGAGCGACGTGACCATCTTGATTAAGCGCGGGAAAGGCAATACCGATCATACTTTCCCTGATGGTTGCTGGTACAAGTATCGTGTCCGTCTGGGTTACATGAGCAATAACATGGTGGTTGGTGTCACCAGCGCGTTTCTACCTGAAGCCAGCTCCTCGTAGATAATTGGCAAAGCCAAAGGCCCTGTCGACCAGTTAATAGTCAAGTCGGTGCCTCAGATTGCGCAAAGTCCGAAGAAGGCTGGTCATCCGATGGTGCATTATCAGAGACAAGTTACACGGAGGACGGATCAATTCTCCGTATTATGCGTGCCAGGATCATCTGCATCGGGGCAACTATATCGCCAACCTCACGAATACAGATCCTAGCAAAAGTCAGGAGATGCTAACAGCTTACACTTGGCAATACTTAACGAGCTTGGTTTATTTGGCTCGCTTATGGATAGCAGAATCCATTGACACTTGTCTGGAAGGCGTGAGGGTAACTATTATTGATCCCGGAATATGATCTCATCATGCAGAAGTCTTTTGCCACGTACTCCCTTTTTGTATTATCCGTAATTTGCCTACCCACTTGGCCCGACTCCAGGTTGCCTTGAGATAGACCGCCTTGGGTAAGTGCGGTCGTCTGATTCCGGTTCGGAGATATGCCCAGGATATGACGGCCTCTGGTCGAACGCTAATACCTCCTTGGTAATACCGTCTCCCCTCAAACTTCCTCATAAATAGAAACCGTTGGTCTTTTAACTTCTCGGGCCCGAGTCCATGCACTTTTACAACGCCATAGACATGCCGACGAAAAACAAGAGCTTCGAAATTGCAATTGTGGGTGGAGGTATAGCCGGCATAGTCCTCGCCATCTCCCTCATCAAGCGAAACGTGCCATGCGTCATCTACGAGCAGGCACATGCGTTCACCGAGCAAAGCGTCGGCTTGGGGGTGACGCCAAATGCAGTGTGGGCCATGCAATTGTGCGATGCTGCGATCCGCGAAGCATTTGACAAAGTGTCTGGGCCGCTGCTCCAGTGGAACATTCTTGACGGAACAGGCGAGACAGACGACAGCATCATTCAATTCTCTATTGGCGATGCGACCAGAGGATTGAGGGGTTGTCATCGCGGGCAGTTCCTGAAGGGTTTGCTTGGGCTCATTCCCGAGAGCACAATTCAGTTCAAAAAGAAGCTGGATCGGATCGAAGAACCACATGGCGCCCACGGAAAGTTACTTATGGTCTTCAGCGACGGTACTACAGCAGAAACGGACGCGGTCATCGGCTGTGATGGGATCAAGTCCCTCACCCGTGGGATTGTCGTCGGACACGACCATCCGTCTGCGAAGTGCACTTATTCGCACAAATACGCCTACCGGGGACTCATCCCAATGCCGCAGGCTATAGAGATATTGGGGGCGGAGAGGGCGACTGCTTTCGGGCTATGGGTAAGTCAGAGCCTTCAGCGAAAAGGCATTCGAATACGGAAGCGTTTTCGACATTCGAGCGCAAAGCAGTGAAGATGCTTACTCCAAAGCAGGTGTCTCACGATGTACACCTCGTCAGTTACCCGGTCGCCCACGGCACCATGTTAAATATTGCTGTCCATTGCACCGGCGCCAGGGACTGGCCTAGCGAGACACAGCTGACGCTTCCTGCAGACCTGCAAAGCTGCCTCGAAGACGTGAAAAGACTTAGCTCTCGCCTTCAGATGATCGTTAAGTCCCTGAAGGGCCTTGACAGAGTAAGTCTAGAAGAATGCCCGGAGCTGATTTCATATCAAGGTCTGACCAACTCGTGCAGTGGGGGCAATTCGACCTTGGCGAGTGCCCTCCTCCGACATATGCCAAAGGCCGCATTTGTCTCATCGGCGACGCAGCCCATGCTACCACGCCGCACCTGGGCGCTGGGGCTGGCATCTGCATAGAAGATGCCGCAGTCATGGCATCGCTACTGGCAGTTGATAGAGTCCGAGGCGGTCCAGACATCGAAGCAGCCTTTGCTACGTTCAACGCAAATCGTCGGGAGCGAGGCGAGTGGCTTATTCGAAATAGCAGGCGAGCCGGCGAGCTAGATCAGCTTCAGTCTGAGCACAAGAAAGACTTCCGAAAGTTGGAATCGGAACTCAAATCGATCACCACCAAAGCGTGGGGGTTTGATGTTGAAATGAACATTCGAGAGGCTGTGGAGGATCTGAATAAGCGACTCTCAGCGGCCTAGAGACATGGTATTACTTGCATATATGAGAAGCCTGGGGATTATGCCCAGCCCGTTTGAGTGTGCTCAAGGTAATTTCGTGATGGCCGCTTCCACATCTGGGTCTTGGCGCTCCTCGAAAATGATGGCTTTTGGAAAGAAACTGACAATGTTACACGCAGACCTTTTCAAGATTAACTGTAAGTCCCAGCCATGTAGAGACCCGAGTTTCTTTTACCTTAAGCTGTAATAGCCAGCCTTTGCTTTGCCTACTTGTCACCTCGCTTTACGTATACCCATGATTCATATCTATGGAGCTGGACGCATTGATCAAGACTAAGAACAACAAGGATCTATGTTCCCAGGACTATGATGTCACATGTTTTTTGAAGTTTACGTAAATGTGGGCTCCTGAAAACTCTTGAGCGGATCGTTTGATAAGACGATAAACCGCAGCTTTGCCTACGAATACCCTCACATCACATTTACCGATATTTTTACCGGTTGACAAAGTCCAACAATCAGATTTGTCATTGCCACTCGTAAAATAATGCCCGCCGATTTCGATAAACAGAGCTACTGGGGCGAACGGTTCGCCTCCGAGACCAACTTTGAGTGGCTCACACCGTCCGTGACCCTGATGTCGATCGCGGATCCCTACCTCGCCAATCTGAACAATTCGGCGCGCATCCTGCAGCTGGGATTCGGAACGAGCGACCTGCAGAACCATATCCGGCAACGAGGCTTCACAAATATCACCAATGTCGATTTCGAGCCGCTGGCGGTCGAACGCGGCCGGGTGCTGGAAAAGCAAGTATTCGGTGATGTCAAGATGCGCTACATCGTAGCGGACGTGACTCAACTCCACCTGGCTGACAAGTTTGACCTGATTATCGACAAGAGTACGGTGGATGCGGTATCTTGCGGCGGCGTGCAAGCATTTTTGAGAATGGCCGACGGCGTGAGGCGGCATCTGACCGACGATGGCTTTTGGATTTCGCTGAGTTATTCGTTCTGTCGGTTCGACGTCGAGAACCTACCATTCGAAGTTGAGGTGATTGCAAAGATCCCAACGCCTAAGCTGAAGCCCCATGACCCGGATGTTTACCACTGGTGCTACCTGTTAAGGCCGAGGGGATGGCAATAATGCGTGTGTTACAAGATGCTACATCACACTTGGGACGATCCACGCTGTTTCAACCATTGATACCCTCGCATAACTGATTCTGAGGCACCGGGGAACTTGTATTAGCGGCTAGTCGAGAAACGTATGTTTTTATCTTACAAAGATGACATCTTCAATGAAGATTCTGAACTCTATCTTTCTATTCATATTCATACTCTATCAGTCATGGACTGTCGTGTCTTCGTCTCAGCTAGGCCAAGGGCTGGCCGGGCTTAAAATCGGGATGAAAAGGGTAGTCGATGTATCCTTGGGGGATAGATGGAGTGTAGAAAGTCTGTCGGTCGTAGTTGTTTAACGGCAAGCCATGTTTGATGCGGAACGGCAGATCTGGGTTCGCTAAGAAGTGGCGGCCAAAGACAACGGCGACATCCCATTTTTCATACTCTTCATCCACGGCCTTCTGCGCCGACTCAGGGGTGAAGCCGCCGGCAACAAAAATGGGCGAGATGTTGTCCCAGATCTCGAGGATAAACTCGATCCCCTCCACTTTCTCGACGTCTTCCCAATTGTTGACACGGGATTCGACAACGTGCAGGTACGCAAGCTTCAACTCCTTCAGCTTCTGTGCCAGAAACGAGAACTGAGGCACAGGATCCTCCATCCTCATCCCTTGGAAGTTGCTATAGGGGCTGATGCGGAAGCCGACCTTATCGGAGCCAACGGCATCGGCGAGCGCCGTGGCGACGTCGACGGGGAATCTGGCACGGTTTTCGACGTTTCCACCCCATTGATCCGTGCGCTTATTGCACGTGTCCTGGAGGAACTGGTCGACCAGGTATCCGTTGGCACCGTGGATCTCGACCCCGTCGAAGCCTGCGGCAATCGCGTTCTTGCCGGCCTGCGGAAAGTCCTCGACGGCCGCAGCAATATCCTCGGCCGTCATCTCCTTGGGAACGGGCGATTCCGGACTGATCGGCACGGCGCTGGAGCTCAGCAGGGGGTGGCCACCCTCCTTCTCCAAGACGGGGACAACGGCTGCGCGACCGGGCGCGATAAGCTGGCAGAACATGCTGCTGCCCTTGGCGTGCACGGCGTCCGTGATCTTCTTCCACCCCGCGATCTGGCGCTCGTTCCAGATGCCCGGCGCATTGGGAAAGCCGCCGTGGGCGGGGGAGATAAGAACGGCCTCGGCGATGATGAGGGTTCCGGGAACCGAAGCGCGCTGGGTGTAGTACTCGAGGGCGATATCAAGCGGGATGTGGTCGGAGTCGAAGCGGAAGCGGGTGAGGGGCGCCATCACCACGCGGTGAGACAGCTGGGCCTGACCAACCTTGAGCGGCTGGAAAAGTTTGGAAGACATTGCTAAAGAAGAGAACACGCAGATGGTGTGATTTGAGACGAAACCGAAACGGAAGAGTTAAACCAGGTAGTCGACATACAGATACTCCCAGGGTTAGTCTTGACGTGATGTCAAGCTGGACAGAACGACGCGGCCCTCCCCTCGCAAACAATCCGAGTTTAAATCCACTCTGCCACGGTGGACTCCCTCAGAATGGAGACTCCGAGGACGTTTGAGAACTGGCAACATCCTTGGCAAAGGGTGCCCGGACGCTCAGGACCAGGGTGTCGGGAAAGAATCTGCCGCGACATCGATAAGTAGTTCTAATGGCGTTGGAGTAGTGGAAATGCCCATAGCCAATGACAAGTCTTGTTCGGGTCAAAATACTCCAACGGCTCGTTGGGGCTTAAAGATGGAGACCGAAGAGGGGGAAAATAAGGAGGGAAAAAAGACCGTGCTAAGAGTTGCTTAGAAATGATAGCACCATCGCTAAGCATTTTAGTCTCGTATTTTCAGGCGGAGCAGTCATGGTTAGTTCGGGCTTTCGCGTTGAAGACTCACGGATTCACCCACGGCATACTTACCTGGTGTAAGTTTGAAAACACGTTCCAGAAAGAACTGTTCTGGCGATGATCGATGAATGTGTCAATAAGCAAGCGTCGTTAAAGCGATGCTTGACCGACATCTGTAACTTGATTGTCTTATATTAAAGTTAATAAGATAGCCAGCCGGCGACATCTATATGCCAATCTAGATCTAGTAATCATTATAGTTATTAGTGAGGAAACGAAATTAATGTTTCTTTAAAAATGCAGAGAAACCCATGATCACAAGAGGGCCTCGAAATCCCCAAAAGTTCAAGGCGTGGGCTGGTCCGCATGCGTTTGGTGTTCGTACCATAACCCAGGCCCTAGCTATGGCTTTCAATGAACTCGAGAACGTAATTTGCAACGTCCTCCCATCCCTCCTGAAAAATTAGTCCGTGACTACGACCTTCGAGATTCTTGTACTCCACGATCGCAGGACCTTTGTAAGCTTTGTACTCCAACTTGACGGTCCTGGCGGTGACAATATGGTCTTTCGAGGCACTGATGAGCAACAAGGGTGCCCGGTCAGGCTTGTTGAAGTGGACAAAGTTCGGCGCCGCCCGTCCCGCCGTGACGTTTGTCGCCAACTGCCAGAGTACCCTGGAATCCGCCGGTATGCAGTACCGGTTCCATTGCTTCTTGCTCTCCTCGGCCGACAGGAGGTTTCCGAAGCAGTAGCGGAAGTGTCTTTCGGAGATCGGGACGGTGGCGTCGGAATGCAGGGGGTGGGTGAAGATGGGAAACGCGGCTCTGATAGTAGTCGGTGCGACGTAAATGATACCCGCCGGCTGTGCAGGACACACAGCTATGCCCAGGGCCCCTATTCCGCGCGACAGAAGGATCTGGGCAAAGAGGCCACCGAACGAGTGTCCTATGATGATGGGAGGCTCCGGTAGCTTTTGAATGAATGCCGCGTAGTGGTCTACGATGTCTTCGATACGATGGAGAGCGATAGGCTCCGGGTCTGCATGGATTTCTTCATGCGTTCGGCCGTCGACCCCTGGCCAACCGGGGGCGTGCACTTCAAACCCTCTTTTCCGAAAGAACGGGATCCAGTACTCCCAAGACACAGGGGTCACCCACAACCCGTGGATAAACACAATGGGCGGCTTGATGAAATCCATGAAGTGTTGGCCAAGATGCCAAGATGCATGCTGTGTAAGTATGATGATTATTTTTTTTTGGAATGAGAGAGAGTGAGAGGCAGAAGGGGTATGAAGTGTGTGCTTTGTACTTGGAGCTGGTTCATGACGTCAAGACTTTGAGAATGTGTAATCCAGAAAAAAGCCACGTTCTTGACTGCCTGTCAAGCACTTGAACGGGGCTTTGACCTGATTTTGACCATAAGAAGTAGAGATGAATGAAAGCGATCATCACAAAATCGCAGTGTTGGGTTGTGCTTGTGATCAGCCAGGACATTCTCACTTGGTGAAGAATTGGCATGTCTTGTGTCTTGTTGCTCGTGGTATGGTGAAAACACCTGATGGACTACCCACAACTAAAGCTATTGCAAAGGCGCCGCTGAGTGCGGGCAGCAAAAGCCCTACATGCTTGGTGGTGAGATTGAGAACACTCGGTGTCTGATTCTATCACATAAAAAGATTATAAGAGCACTTGAGATCATTCAAACTGCTCCCAGGCAAATGCGAGTTAGAGAATTGACAGGACCATCTGGCATCAAAGAGTTCCTGTCACATGGATTCGCCCTTGCAGAATGGTGCAGTGTTCCCTGACAAGCGCCACGCTGTAGATCGACTGACCCTATTTTTGCCCTGTAGCAACCCTGAACTTGTTCACATCAGGGGACTTGTTTGTAGCAGTTTTTCTCGTTGGTCGACTTTCAACAGCGAACATTTCCACTTATAAGCCAGCAGGGGAACTTGCATTGTTAATTAAGAAAAGAGGAGCGCGCACAAGCTGCTGAAATGGGTCACTGTGAAGAGCTTAGAGCCTTTATTCGCACACTATTAGATGATAAATGTTCAATGTAATCCAATTTGATGGATTCAAACGGCTAACCAACGAGATCACCCGCCATTATTCCAACCTGTTGAAGTACTGAAATTTAGCAATGTTATGAGTCTTCGAGGCATGAATATTGAGGTCAGTAACATTAAGTCTCTTCCATTGCTCAATGGTGCACCACTCACAGGCGGCACGGGTGCATGCCATCAAATATTTAGCTCGCGTACTGGAAACGACTCAAAAGCCGGCTACTAGGCATATTATAGCCTATTCAAGCTACTTTTGTTCCTTAGCCGTGTGACAACTCCATCACCTCCGGAACTCAAACACCTCGCATGAATCCATGCCTTCTGATGGGAGGCTTAGTACCCTCCGGCTTTTTCAACTCCTTTTCCCCATCCTCTGTTTCAACAACATACCGATCCTTGTCTCTTTCCGCATTTCTCTTCTCGTTTTCTGTCTTCCACCGCATAAAGTAGCAGCAAAGGGGAAACAACAGAGTATTCCCAGCGGTCCACGCAAACAGAACGCCAAAGTTGAGCCCGATCCTCGAACGCAAGTCGAACAGCAGCTGCCGACTTCCCTCGACCACGTGGTGGAGAGGCCAAGCGTAGCCCCAGTGGTAGAACCCTGGAGATAGATCGATAGCATAGAATGCCGTTGAGACATTGGTGATGACCCAAAAGATCAGCCACAGGGCAGTCCACGGCTGTCCTATGATCATGGCAACGTTCTCACAGGCAAGGCCCAGCGCCGACATGCCGACAAAATTCAGCATCCAGTAAGCCGGAAAAGTGCCCCGCCCGTACGCCGTTGCGCCCGCAGGTGGTGCCGGCTCGATTGGCGAGGCCGAGGGAGCGCTGAAAGGAATCTGGAATGCCAGGGATATCAAGCTGTAACCTAAGGAGATGAGGAAGTAGGCGACGGTAGTTGCCAGCCACCGCCATACGATGAGCTGCCAGAAGCGCAGAGGTGGGTGTCCTTGCGGTTGGATATATTTCTTTGTATGCATAAATTAGCAACAGAGTCTTGCCTCAATGCTATTGCGCAAAGTACTTACAGAGTGAATAGGTAAAAAGAAGGAAAACGAAAAGAACGCCGTGATGATGAGATAAATCAGTCCAATGCTGACCGCAGGCGTGGCTGTGGCAGGTTGGAAGGGTCGCAAGTCGATCATCAACGGTGCGATTCCCGGGTTCACAGCGCTGGATGCTCTCGCGAGGTTGTCTCGACTCAGTGATGAGTTTGACATCACTATCTGGCCCCACAGCTTTCCAAACTGTTGAGCGAATTCTTCTGTGAACTGGCTGATGTACTGTTGGATGTTGCTTTGGTAGGTTGTCTGATCTCGCGCTGTTTGTATGATGATTTGCACCGAACCTGCTGGGTTGTAATTGGCGTCACCAGTCGCGACAGCATCCTGAAGAGCCGCGGTCGCATTGGCGTGAATGATAATAGCGGCCCAACTCTCCCAATTGTATACTGCCATCCTAACGGCCATGGGGTCGTTATCGAAGCTCGAAGGGGGTAGAACCGTCCATCCCAGCGAGGGCCCCGGCTTATTTAATGACTGTTGGACGATCTGCAACACCGTGGGACCGACAATAGGCTGAACTGATTCAAAGGGAGCAACCTGGCCATCAAAGTCAACAACGTGGATGATGAGTGACCTGAGATTTGCCTCGGCCCGGTACAGGACTGCCCAGTACAGAGATAGGACGGCTAGGATGAAGAGGAATAGGATGGCGATGGTGCGCAGCCACAACCGGATGACATGAGCGCGTACTTTTCTCATCAATGGGTGCCAGAAACCAACAGCATGATGAGGTTGTTGATGCCGATCTCCGAGACCGATTTCTTCATTGTGTTGTTCATTTTCTTTCGTTTGATCGAAGTTGGCTGGCGTTGGTGAAACTGCGGCCTCTTTCTGTGGAAGAATGGCCATTGCTGCAAAATTAGGATTGACTTTTATGTAGAAAGAAACGTCCCCAAATTGACTTGTCGGTGGTTACGGTGGTTTGAAACAAGCTCAATGTGCATATCCGATGTAGTAGTAATCGTTGGGATCATCAGGGCTCTATTTGGATTATCTTGGCGTTAATATAAAGCAAATGCACCAGTCTCGAAATCGATGATGCGTGGTGGGAAGCAATCCATGATGTACACAAGTAGCCCCTAACAATATTTGTATATCAACGGCGTAATATCTAGCATTCATTGGTTTCTGACGTAGTATCCTTGGTCGAGTACAAACAGGAGTCCTACCGGCCGTGAAAATGACATCACGATTCATGAAATGCCGTTTGAAAGGAGACTGGCCCCTATTCGTCAGGCAGCGGACATGTGTCTGGATTATCCGGAGCTTGAACTATCTGGGTTACCATACTAATTTAGAATAGATCTTAGTTCTTAATTCACCCACTGACCAAGCTACAACTGTTGCCCTGTGACTATTCATATGACAGTATGTTTTCAGTAACAAAGGCAGCGTCTAGCGCAAGAGAAGGGCATGTAAATAGCATAGCTTTTAGTGTAGGCGTGGCCCACTTGGAGTTAGCCTTGAGTAAGTGACGATAAGTCGTTCTATTGAAAGCACGTAAGCCTTGCCTGATTGGTTCCACAAAGAGAGATGCACATGAATCTTTGAAACCTTTTACAACATATCGACAACTCTATAGACTGGCCTTGGGTTCCGCAGCGATTTTATTCTTCATTGGCGCAAATATGACAGCAGCATTCCGAGGTCGTCTTTTTCCGACGGTAAAGCGGTTGCAGCATGTAGAACTTTGAATGCTTTCCCAGGCGTGTAGTATTTGACGCTGTGACACTGCCTTACATCTTTTCATCCGGTTCTTTTCCTGCTACAATAACGAAGATATTGTAAAGTGAAAACAGAAGCTGGATCATGTCATGTAACGGAATGAAGGATGGCGGTGACCCAACTGATCTTTCTCCTCGTTCGTCAAGCCTTCCAGTCGGTGGTCTTTCTTTCCAGTCGCTCTACTTTTGTTTTCATACATGCAGTAAAATATTCCAAACACTGCAAGCATGGCAGTCAAGCTCTGTCCGCCAAGGTTGATCGTGTGTCCGGTGAAGTACTTTGGAGCGTCCTTATAAGTGTATGTCCATCTGTTACCCTCATCAGTTAATACTTTTTTCATCCCCCCCCAATAGCAGCAGAGTCTTTGAATGCTGGAAGTAGACTAACGTGGCGACAATACCACCCAGGGTACCAATGGATACGACGTATGCGCTAGTGACTGCTCGAACGGAAGGCCCTGCTGAGTCTGTGGTTTGCTTAGCATAGGATTCCTAACCACGGCGCAGGATGGACGCCGTTTACTTACTATTCATTGCCCAGCACAAGAACCCAGGACCACAGGGGAAACTGCCAGCTGCTACAAAGTACAACGCCATATACCTGATGGTCGCCTGCGTTTCGAATCTCAGAATAGCGAATCCAATCACAGCAAGCATCGAGCACGCCACCAAGAAGATGCCACGCTGACGTGTCTTATCGCTGTACCACGCGACGAAAATGGCGGTAATAGTGGCTACGACGTAAGGCGGTACAGAATATAGTTGTGCTTTTGTTGCCGTCCAGCCCAAGTCGGCAAGAATCGTTGGCATGAAGACGGAAATCCCCTGGGCAGTAATGTTAATCAGGAAGAAGCCAAAAGCGCACGTATATGTATGTAGGCATAAGACAGCACTCTTGATGTCCTGTATGTTAACCTTGGCTTCAGCATTGGCTTTTTGCTGGCGCTGCAGGCGCTCAACAGCAATGGATCGTTCCCGGTCGTTGAGAAAATACGCAGTGGCCGGGCCAGTAGGCATCCAAAGGGGCGCGAGACTCCCGGCGATGACGGTGAAGAGCCCTTCGAAGAAAAATATATTGCGCCACGTATGGATGGGAATACTGGACAAGCCCCATGGCGAAATGCGGGAGAGGCCAGCCGCAAGGAGCCCACCAAAGGCGCCAGAAAGAGATGCAGAGGAGATGAAGATGCCCATCCGGAGCAGCAGCTCCTCTCTTTTGTAGAAACTGCTCAGGAAAAATGAGAACCCCGGCATTGCGCCGCCTTCGAAGATACCTAAAGCGACGCGTATCCCTATAAGCCCCTCAAACGAGGTGATGAAAGCCGTGCAAAGAGAGACCAGACCGAACCCGACGACGAGGAATGGTAGGTAAAAACGGGGTCCGACACGTTGAAGTATGATATTGCTTGGCACCTCGACCAGCAGGTAGACAATGTAGAATACCGAAAGAGCCCAGTTGAACCGATAGCCTTCTATGTTGATGTCATTCCTCATGCCTTGGATCCTCGCATTCCCAATGTTGACTCGGTCGAGAAACTGTACCGATGGTCAGGAAGCCGCGTACCACAAGAAGCAGGGGCTCAATGTACACAAAGAAGATACAGAAATGTCACCAACGGAACTGTGTGCCAGTCGAGCTTGCGCCTGAGGGTCCGTTCCTCGTCTTCTGTCCATTCGAACGGCGTTGTCGACTCCTTGTAAACGGCAAGTTCGTATTTGTCATTGGCAATGGTAGGCCCCATGTAGGGCGCTGCAAACGCTCAAGTCAGTTTATGGTGATTGAAGCAATCAGGGCGGGTTGAGGCCAGTGGCTCACGATTCTTTTCAAGTTCGATCTCAGCTTCATGGATGGTGGAGAGCACCATTCTGACAGACCATCGAGCCGATGCCCGGGACCTCAATTGATAAAATTCGCTCCCAATGGCAAGAATGACGAGTACATAGGTGGGTAGCAACGAAGATGATGGAAGGTGATGGATCGTGCCAACTTGGTGCGACGATGCCACACTGTGAGATGGAACCTATCTATCTATGTGAGTGGGTTAATGTCCGGGCTTTGTCATTATCCCAGGCAATTGACCTGCACTTGGTGATTGGGGCGGACAGTCGGAAGACAGCAGAGTTTATTCGCATTGTGCCCTGCCCGACTTATGCCGCCCATCGTCCGGTGACCCACAACTCGTTTGCTAGGATGTTGCGACCGAACAGAACGCGGGGTATGGGAGGAAGGGCTCAGGCTTGGTTACAACTCACGATTGACGAGTGAATGTGAGGAGGCCGTTCAGCCAAGAAGAATGAGGTAGCAATTGTAGGGGCGGTTAGTGTGAACATGATCTTGAGGAGGGCATCTTTCTACGTGTGCCCAGTAGTGATTAATACGCGACCCTAGACGTTGCAGGAGCGTCCGCTCTTTAAAGTTTTGTCTTTCTCAGAGTCTTGAATAGGGATGAGAGCCCATGCTACTAGATGTTACCTCCTGTACCTGGCGCATTCGCTTGGTTGCTTAGTTCACCACGGTTCCTTCAAGCGCTTCGGAAGCATATATGACGGTTGGCTTATTAGACGTCTGCTGCTTCATATGAAGAAGGCTGGCGCTTTTTCTCTCGGAAGAAAGGTAAAAGCCATGATGATTAAACCCGCTGGCCAGTGCAGGTGTTGTGCACAGTAAGTGTTTGTGCGGCAAGAAACTTCAACTGAAACATGTGGCAGCAGAGTCAATTATTGCGTATGCAGCACTCAGGTGGCTGTTCTGTTACCGAACTGGACCTAGTCTATCGTTTATGGCCAAGCAACTATGATCACAAATTGGAATTTGCGTTAATTGCATGAGTATTGGTAATGTCTTATTCTAATCAAGACTATGTGCGCTAACTGAAACCAAAAAGAACAGCAGCCCTCTAAGGGATCCCAGATAAACCATTCGCTTCTCTAGAATAGCATCAAAACCAACGCCAGTGTGAATTTTAAAGCTGAAATAGGTTACAAGGCCCGCAGGAACCCTCTCTTTCTCCGGGGAGGCTCGACGCCAGGCTGCTTAGGTATCGCTTTCTCGATATCGTATCTATGAAGGTGAAAGTGAGGAAGCTTTGTCTCCTTCTTGCGGATTTCTTTCTCGTCCTTCCATCGCAAGATATAACATGCCGGTACAAACAACACCGTGTTGACGCATACCCAGGCAATTAGAACGCCAAAATTCAGGCCGATGCGTGAGTGGAGGTCAAATAGAATCTGACGACTGCCTTCAATCACGTGGTGATACGGCCAAGCGTACGCCCATTTGTAAAAGCCTGGGGCGATATCAGGAGGCCAGAATCCGGACAGGGTGTTTGTGAGAGTCCAGAAGGTCAGCCAGAGACCGACCCAGCGGGGACCAATGATCATGGCCATGTTTTCGCAAGCCACCCCCAAAGCTGCCATGCCTAAAAAGTTCAATAGCCAGAAGACGAAGAATGAAGCTTTCCCGTAGGAATTGGGATTCTTCGCCACCTCTACCGCCGATGCCGGCGGATTGGAGAAGGGTACTTGGAACACCAGCGATATCAGACAATATGTCAGTGACAGGGAGAAGTATGCCGACATGAGTGACAGCCAGCGACGGATGACATAATGCCAATAGTGCACAGGGGGGTGACCTTCAGGCACAATGCATTTCTGAAGGGAATGTCAGTTTAATCCTCTGATGATAGGCGGCACGTAGACAGGTAGAACGAAACTCACATTGTCATCGGCAAGGTAATAGGTGAACCCGAGATGGGCGATCAGAAAGCTTAGCCCGAAGGTAACGGCTGGAATCGCTGAAGGGGGACCGAACGGTCGAAGATCCAGCATAAGAGGTGATACCCCAGGGTTAACAGCACTTGCGGCCCGGCGTAGAGTTTCTTTCGTAATTGTATCGTTCGCCATCAGCATTTCTGCCCAGGTCGTCCCGAAACGTTTCATTAGATCCGATGTGAACGAGGTAATACTGGGGAGAATATAGCTGAAGGTCATGAACGAATCTCTTCCGGACAACGTGATGATTTGAACAGCGCCAGTAGGGTCATAAGAGGAGTTGCCAATTGCCACTGCTTCTTGCAAGAGGGCCGTCGCATTTGGGTTGATGATGACTGCCGACCAAGCTTCGAAGTGATACACAGCTTCACGGACTTTGAGGGGATCGAAACCGAACTCGCCTGCCGATCGGATTTGATATCCAATAGACGGGATCGGACTTCGTAGCGTGTCGGTGGCCAAGTTGGTGACAATTGGGCCAATGAGGGGCTCTATGTTGTCGTAGGGCGCAACTTGGCCGTCAAAGTCTACGACGAAGCAGACAAGCGATGGCAGGTTCTCGTTAATACGGAATACAATGCCCCAGTACAGACAGAGGATAAGAAACATTGTAAGGCAAATGATGAACGCTGGCAGCGTGTTAGCTCTTGTTTGTCAATCGAGGTTTGGGGTATAGGTTTGACGTACTGTTTCTGCACCACATTATGGAGATGTGCTTTCGTAGCTATGTTAAACACTTGTCAGTCACTCCTTTCCTCTATACACAAGTTGTGGAAGAACCAATCACATACCGATGCCAAAGTTGGATCCCACCAGCTGACTGACTGAGGGGGAAGGGGCTCGTGCTCCGGTACACGGGACTTCATCCATTCGCTAACCAGATCCGCTCGTTGTGTGTCCAGGCTGTCTAGCACACTCCTTGGTTCGTCATGTTGGTGGTTTTCTTGACGCCCATCTTGCCTACTGTCTGGTTTACTGTCATGGCGTTCGTCTCGTGAGTTCTGTCGATATGTTTCCTTTGGAGTTCGTGGTTCAGTGTCTCGCTCAGCGCGACCTCCGTCGGGCGCATGGCTCGTGTCGTTTATGGTGTTCATCGTTGCTGCCCTCGGTTGCAAGTGTACTGCTTGGCTTATTCGTCTTGGGTTTGGTATTGCTTCTTTGCTGCGAGAAGTAACGTTTTATAGTCGAGAGCTACAAAAGTCCTGGTTTTTGTCGCCGCAAAACCTCCGGACCTCATCTCCATGTGGGAACGGTGATTGACATAAGAGACAACAAGGACCCATGAAACTGTGACCTCAACGCTGCGACCTGTGGAGACAAGAAACGGACATTTTCTTCCGGGTGGACAATCAGTCCCCAATCTCGTAGCCTCAATCGCTGGTTCGGCGTGGTGGCGGTGGGTTCCGTCTCGGTATGCTAGTTTACGAGGTTATACGGCGGGTCGACCGACGGGACCTATTCATCGTACTTTTCAGCTGAAGTTACCAAGATCGACCGCTTTGGCTGAGTTAGGCGTCACCGTCGCTCGCCACCTTGAACTTGCAAAAGGAGTTTTCTGAGCTGCCAAAGTGGACTGCCTACAGAGCCATGTCTTTGCATGGGTTCTGTGGAGCTCTTTTCCCTCTTTCAGTTCAGTGTGAAGGACGACTTCTTTTGGTGGTCATCGCCACACCTTTTATATGCAAAAATTGACGTCAGGGCGATGTCAACTCTGAAAAGGTGGAGCACCAAGTCTCCTCAACACTTTTCAGAGCAGACCAGAACTGGCATCCAGTCTCGTTTGCAGCAATAAGTCGGGAATCAAAGGCTCCCGAGTTACTTTAGTAGCTAGTAGATACTGCCTGACGGTAGTGGAAATATACACGTTTGTCATTTTGAGAACGCCTCTCTGGGCATATTTTGATGGCCTTGAATGAACAGCTGCTCATCCTGAAAAAGCTGTGACGAATTCGATGCAGTTTGGAAGGAGAAAAATAATGAAGAAAATAATCCAAAAACGTAAATCAGTTAGTGCCACGGCGTAGTCATGCAGCGGGCCGAATCTATCCATGCTACGAGATCTCGATCAGACGCAGAAGCTGCGGCTATGTCCAAAACTGCCACTTTCGGGAGCATTTACTCCTCACTGCATCGAGGCAATGGACTATTTGAATGCTTTCGTCATTGCGTTTGTTTGGCTTAACGTAGAAGTTGACATTGACTCGTTACAATCAAATCTTAGGACTATATTGCATTTATACGAGATATTACATATTGATCGTCTGAGGCCGATGAGATATCCCAGGCCTGGTTGAACAAAGTTGACTGATGCAATGGCTAGTAATAAGCAGGCGGGAACTTCTATTATTCACAGGGGAAATGGTAGCCAGAAATACATCAATCAAGTAATACAAGAAATTTAGTCGCTCATCAAACTTCAACGGTCCACCGCCTAAGTATGCAAATGATGGCAAAACAATAAAACACCCAGAGGGTTCAACATCTTAGAACCTGTGATGACAAAAGCGGATCCGTAATTGCCACTGCGCAATTACGGCTTATATCACGACAGAACCCAAGAACAATCTTTTGCCAGTTGATCTTCTTCTTTTCAATAGATTGAGCTCCGTAACCCTCCTCTTGGACATCGTGTTGCCCCACAATAGCGAGAAAGACGTCGTTCAGTGTTGTGGGACTGACACTATGATGCTCGATACCGAGGACCTCCTTGTTGTCTTCCAACATTATGATGAGTTGACCTATAGCGCTAAGCTCAAAGCTCCGCTCATCTTCAGAAGTACTCCTGTTGCGGCCGTTCGCTTTAGCTCTTTGCAAGACATCCGACGCAGACACGGAAAATCGGATTTGCCCATGGTACGTCGAGTCCTCAACGCGGGCAGATGGGAACGTGTTGACGACCCATTGACGTATATGTTCCATCTCTCCCGGTGTCGAGTGCGGAGCGGAGCGACTGGCGAGGTGCACGTATAGTGAGTCACCGAAGCGACTTTGCAGTTGTTCCACCTCGCCGATCGCCAGCATACGCTGGGCAATGATGCAGGCTCGGTTCGCCAGAGCGTCAGCTTCTTCCATGCTGTGAGTGGTGAGAAGAATTGAGCGCCCTGAGACGATTGTGCTGAGAGTTCGCCACATTATTCGCTTCGCTGCTGCATCAAGACCGGATGACGGCTCGTCGAACAGAATCACGGACGGATTGCCTGTAAGCGCGATTCCGAGGGATAGCTTACGCTTGTTACCACCCGAAAGATGCTGTGCCATGACGTTGACATGGGCCTGGAGGCCAACTGCACGAACAACTGCCTGAACTTGTTGCTCAACATCGGATATCCCTCGGAGTTTGGCGTAGTGACGAAGATGTTCGACGACTGTCATGGAATCGATGGCATCGAACTGGGGGCAGACTCCAAGGTTCGATCGGGCGAGGGCTCTTTGGTTAGTGATTGAGACTTTCTCGACGAAGACATCGCCTCCGTTGCCGCTCGGTTGAATATCACCGCGAATGAGAGATACCGCTGTTGACTTGCCAGCACCGTTAGGGCCAAGTAGGGCGAATACCTCGCCATGATGCACGCCGAAAGAGACGTTATCGAGGGCTGTAAATTTGCCAATTTTCGTCCATCATTTCCAGTGAATTCTGTTGGCCGTTGCTCTCTGGCAACGTCCGGATCCTCATGGGTCTGGACCGACTCAGCTGCATGGCTCCTCTTCTGTTTGAGAAATTCTGGCATCTTATTGCCGCTGTCGCTGTATAGAAGGATACTGAAGAGGATGATGGCCTGGATGCTGAGGTACATGATAGGACCCCCATAAGCGCTTAGAGAGCCAGGGTTGCCAGACCCAGTGCCAGAGCAGGCCAAGGAAAAGGTGTTCAAGCCAATCAGAATGGCTCTACAAATCGAGGTGATAGGAAAGAAGGCAGAGATGGTGTAATGGCCGATAAGAATATTCCGCTCCGTAACGACTGCAGGCGAGAAGGTGATGATGTAGAGGAACGCAATCAGGTAGATGGCGAAACCAACACTGTTGTAGGCCATAATTGCAGCAAAGGTTGCTACCTGGCTATTGGTGAAGAGTGAAATGACGTACGACAAGAGGATAGATGTAATGCCATAAAACAGGAAAACGGGGAAGAGATAACCCGAGGCGTACCAGATATCGGAAGAAACAGCAAAGATGATGGCTGCGGCTAGAAGTGGAATGAAGAAGACTCCAAAATCGAAAATGAGGTGGGATGTCCACAAAGGCAGCGATCGAACACCGCTGGAATATTGCAGGCCACGGACGTGATTTCGCCTCTCCATGTTCGGATATAATCCGAAGAAGGAAGGGATAATATAAAGAACAATGCTGAAGTAGATTGCCAGCTGAGCCGTTGTGAGCGTTGAGCTTGGGATGACGCTGTCGAAGGGAGTGTAGGTGGCAAAGATGCTGGCGTTGCTTCTCACTACGTTGAAAAGGTTTTGAACTATCACAGCAGCTGAGATCATGTTGTCGTCTGCCCTATAGGCGATTGTCGGAGGCGTTTCTTGGCTGCCCACCCAGATACCACCAGGGGTGATGTTCTTTATGTTGTCCTCGATGAACCGGCTTACATCCTGGTAACTGTCACTCAAATAGATGTTGATCGTGCCAATAGGGTCATTTGATGTAGGATCCAAGAAAGTAGACATATCGTCAAATGATGTTGTCGAGAAATCTGACCAGGGCCCGGCAGCCACAGAGGCTTCTTCAAAAGCCTCTCTATAGCTATCCAGGTCTCCTGATCCGGTAACATCGGCGGGGTCACAACTTGTAGGGCCTTCATTAACGACCAACAACTGCATGATAGCAGCTGCAATGATCGGAGTAATGAACGCAATGACGTATGGAATCCAATTCGTCTTGAACAAGACCAGGCGTTTGTGAACAAGGACACGAGTTTGTTTGAAGAAGCCCGTTTGGTGGCCAGACTGCAGTCCCAGAGTGTCTCCTTCGCGTTGGTTAATGATGGACTTTTCTGAGAGGTTTTGCCCTGAAGCGGTTGATACACGAGGAGCTCCAGGCTGAAGGGGTTGGAGATCTTCTCCTTGTACCTTCTCGGCGACTCTGAGGAAGACATCTTCTATGTTGGGACTCGAGATCCTGTAGGGAATTTGGCGCGCTTCCAGTGCTCGGATAACATCAGCCGCTAGGCTGGATGATGGTGCAGTGTAGACGATGGTCATTGAAGACGCCGTTAAAGCGACACCGCTGACTTCTGGGGGGGCTCTGACATCCCTCACGTTAAGCACATGGATCCGATAGCCATCACCTAGGGCATTCTTGAGCGCCACCGAGGAGCCTTCGGCCTTCAAACTGCCTTTGGAGAGAATCGCAATGTTATCGGCCAGTAGATCTGCCTCATCAAGAAAGTGGGTTGTCAAGATGATGGTCCTCTTACCTCTCTCGGAGAGGAGGATATCCCATATCTTTCTTCTAGACAGAGCGTCGATTCCAGAGGAAACTTCATCGACACAACAGACAGCGCTCCCGCCCGTCAGCATCATGCCGAGCTGCAGCTTACGCTTCTGCCCCCCAGAGAGTGTTTTGGATTGAGATTTATGCTTTGTTGCGAGTCCAATGGCATCAATCAGCTGATTTTGGTCTTCCTTGCCCGCCACGCTGACTGGAGATTTGAGTTGGTTGAATATCCTGATATGTTCCGTCACAGTGAGCTCATCCCAAAGCACATTTTTCTGTGGCGCAATACCGATGCCGCCAGATGCATCAATATGGACGCTGCCCTGGTTAAATCGACTGATTCCAGAAATAGCGTCTAACGCAGTGCTTTTGCCGCTCCCGTTAGCTCCGAGAAGGGCTAGGATCTCTCCTCGCTTCACCGTTAGATCCAAGTTGTTGACGGCAACGATCGGCGGTCTTGCTTTGAAAAAGCGAGAAAAGGCGCGTCGGAAAATGCTCGGAAAGTAGACCTTGGTCAACCCATTGATGGTAACAGCATGCTGGGGCTGGACACCCTCGCCTTTGTAGATTTTGCGACTCTCGGAGCCGACCCCGTGTATCTGACGTTCAACAAAGGCTGCAAGAAGCGGATACACGACGATCTGGACGATCAGAAAGATCCAAATAATGATTCCGTACCGGGCAGAGTAGAGGGGCCGTTTGGCGGAGCCTGGAGTAGATTCATTGGTTTACCGTCCGCCTCGTATCGAGAAATCGACTTGATAAAAAAGACAAAAGCGCAAGGGGTGAACAACAAGCTCAAAACCGTAACTGCACCGGTACTTTCGTTGGGGAGAGCCTGAGCAAGGACACCTAGGAGCACGTAAACCAGAGAGTTAATGACGCCGGAAAGCTGAGCCTTCTTGAAGAAAGATGCCCCAAGAATGGCTTGGGATGTAAGGGCGAGACCAGCCAAGACGAAGAAGACCAACACGATGCCAATGCTTGACTCCTTCCAGATCATGCCCCATGAGACGACAGAAGCAACAACCCAGCCTGGGAAATAGATGGATGCGAATGAGTAGAAGCTCGATAGAATGCGCACAACTTGTGCTTCCCATTCGTAGCGGGTTGACATCATGGCGTCGATTAGTTGGGACAAGCCCTTCTCGCGCTCAGTTGCAATGTGCCCGGGAACGTGGTAGCTAACGCCGATGAGCGCGAGAACAAATGAAACGCCGAGGTAATCGATGATTGTCTGCTGGTATCTTCTCCGTACGCTAGCTTGACGTTCCTCCTCGGTCTCGCCAGTAAAGCCCCATTCTCTGACATTACTAAGAGGTGATGGGTCGGCCTCGGTAGAGTTTGTGCGCACGATAGCAGAGTCGACAGCTCTTTGAAGGGGGAGAGTGTATATCTGGACGTCATTGTTGTCGTTCTTGACCTTAAACGATGACCCGAACGCGGCGTCCCCGCGCAGAGTGTAGTTCCAGATGCCGCCGTCACCCTCGTTGGGAGAAGAATGGAAGATGACGGCGCCGTAGCAGGATGTGGTCGCCCGAAAAGAAGAGCGGCAGATGCGACTGATGTCGGACGGTTTCTCGATTTTCGTCGAATTCTTTCCTGCTCTCGTCACCTCTTCCGAGAACGAGTCTATAACCCGATCGATAGCACCACCTGAGAGTCCGTTGTTGACGAAAACAACCGCGCTGCGAGATGCACCAGCGGCGCTAAGACCATCCTGAAGCGATCGAATTGGTCGTGGCTCTGCAATTCCATAATCGTTCTGAGGATTGTTGAGATTCTTCCCGATTCAGAGATATACAGTGAGAATATTGGAAGGAGGAGAGCGGTGTAAATTGTTGAAGCAGGATGACGGGCGATTAAGATGATGAAACTTTTCCTTGCGAGAGTGCTGACTTGGCGCCATATTGCTGACCTCTGTGCCGCCATGGCGGTGCTGAAAGTGTACTATATCTTCCAGATGAAACTAAAGATCGTGGGGAGCTACTTGACAGTGTTATTGTGTGTCAATGTATCCGATCTTGACTTGGCATCAAGGAGGAGGGAAAGGATTTGGCTCACTCAAACGTGAGAGCTGCCGATGATAGGAGATGAACGGATGAATATTTAAAATGCCCACGGAAAGGGGCAACCGAGCGAATCCGAGTATTTGTACAAAAAGGTTGAGCTGTAGGCGATGTCCAGATAGATATACCAAAGGCCGGCAGAGCAAATGCCTCTCGACTGCAGACTCCATCTTGGTGCTGACGGATGCAGGGATATGCATATGGTGGCGTTTGCCCAACGCCCACTAAGATCACTCGCACTGCCTGTATGCGATTATCTCTTTTGGGTTATAGCAAGTTGCGGCGAAAACATTCAGATGTTACAGTGCTTTAGACAGGTGTGAGGGAGAGGGAGATGATCTCATTGAGCAAAACGGTGTTTGAGCGAGGGGGCCCACGCCCGCACAACTTGGCAGAATTCCCACGAACCGAGATAAGAGTTCTTTCCTTCTGGCCATTGAACACAGCTTGGCTGGTCTCGTCGACTTCTATTTGCCTAATGCGGACTAGCTCAGAGACATAGCATAGCCAAGTTAACTATCAGCCCTAATGACATGACTAGTTAGGTTAGTGCTTACACGGGAAGGGCGATTCTTGCGCTCGGTTTCTTTGAGAGCATACGGTACAGCCACATAGGTATCCGTACGCTGTGAAGTATAGACCTTGTAAGTGGAAATCGAATATGGACCTTTGGGATCTACTTCTGCTGCTTCTCTCCCCCCCTCGCTCTCTTCTTCTTTTTTTCTCCTTTGTTTTGTGACCACAGTACTAGGTCGAAAGTCTGGCTACAGCAATAAGGATAACCTATGTGTAATGAAGAGTCTAAGAGGGGTCGCAATAATATCTCGAGGTCACTTCAGAGTACACCGCCAAAGGCCCTACAGATTTTGATTGGCCATTCTTGCTGCCATAGCCAGAGTTTCAATCGAGTACTATAGTTCTGCAGCAAAAGAGCTGAAGGAAGGGGTTCTCGGAAGGTGTCAATTGTATTGAACCATGACTGAATCAAAGGTCAGAGACTTCGGTTTAAGATACATGTTGTGCAGCTATCTGCTGGTGAGGCTATATTACAATTTTTGCTCCATCATCCCCTAGTGATTGGTTGATGGCATGTTGCAGCGCGTGTCTGCCTAGTGGTAGCCGCCGAGTTGTGCATTAAGGCCGCAACAAATGTATCTGCTGTACATACAACCAAGGCGTCTTGTTACCCTACAAACTATCTAGGCCTTATAGAAATCAGCTCATAGGGCCCCAGATGGTGAGCGTTCAACCTATACAAGAGGAGATGATATTTGGACCCCAACATATGGGGCCTGTTTTCTTTCCTTTCTTGTCAGTTCTGCGGCTAAAGAGAAGAAGGGGTTGAAAACTGTGTTTGGATGACAGGCCAGAGCCTATGGTCCATGCTTTAGGATCCAACACGGTTGCTCTTGGGAAATGTATTTAATTACTGGCTGGTATTGTGCCAGAGGTTCTAACAGCAAAGTTATACTATAGGCTGCTTCCTCTTCAATCACCAAGAATAGCATGTAGATTTGGTGAAAGTTGGGCTAGGGTTGTTAACGTAGATGAGGTTAACATGGGCATGTTGAAGCAATACTGGACTCGCCATCGATCAATTCCTAAATGCGGACTCTGTTCACCGGCGGAAAAATAATCTACCTGACTCACAACTCTACCAATGCATGAATCATCTTGTGAGTCATTAGGACATAACCCAAAACAAGATCTGACATCAGGATCGAGGATCCATCAGGGAGCTCTTATTTGCACTCTTTGCTGTATACAAAACAAGAGATTGGCACGATTGATGTAAGCACAGCCGGCATGATTCATGCTATATGAATGCAACATCTTAAAGTGCTGTTCATCAGAAGATGTAACCTCGGGATTTACCTGAGCTATCACTGACAAAACAAGAGCTGTGGTGCAATATGCTAACCAGAAAGGATGCGTTCAAAATGTCTAGATTAACGATATACAAATTTGAACAACTACCTGGTGTCGTTATAACAGCATTATATGCTTGGCTTGCTGAATGGGTCAGTCTTCATGGCCTTTTCCACCTCCACGTATGCGTCATAGCCATAGAGCCATGGCTGAACTTCGGGGCAAGTCCATCTACTGGGGAACGCTCCCTTGGGCTCTTTTCCCAGCTGAGACAGAAAGATCTGGTCTCTGGCTTCCTGTTCGGGGCCATCAAATAGATGGAAGTCGTGGCGCTGAGGTGGGGAGTTTAATGAATCAGTTGGTTGCAGTCGGGGCAATGAGATTGGGAACAGTGGAGAAAGTATTACCTGTTTGAACGTTTCTCTTGCAATAGATTCACCTCTGGCTTTTCGTAACTTTTCGTACATCTTCAGAGCTTTCGGAAGCTGTGACTTGGATGTGAGGTGGCCGAGCAACAGGCCCAGTACAGCACCGTCTTCCACAGCTGAGTTGGCACCTTGGGCGAGATATGGTAGCATTGGGTGGCATGCATCCCCGCTGGATTGCAGTAAGTGAGTGTTGAAACCATGAATCCATGTTGGACAGAACTCACACAAAGACGAGATTGGACTTGTCGTTTACCCAAGAACTCATCTCCTCTCCTAAAACCGAGTGTTAGCCGGGCTATTCGCAGCTCAGAAAGACATAGATCGTACTGTGCATGAGTTTCCACTTCTCGATATTGTCGACGGCACCGATCAGCTTTCTCACAATAGGATCCCATTCTTGGAATCGAACTTTCGTTTCCTCAACATCCCCCGCTTGGCGGCTTACACCATCGGGCAAGTCATCAGGCGTTAACAGCACGAGATTGTACATCTTCTCGGCTCTCATTGAGTAGCCAACACCATGCGCTCCAGGTCCAATCCAGAAGTGTACTTGGGGGTTAGATATCCATTCTCTTATTTCAGGGTCTGTGACATCATCAATCTGGAGGACTACCCGGTACGCCAGGTCTCCCGTCGCCAGCGGGGGGTCCTCCTTTCCCAGAAAGCATGCACGCGAACGTGACCACAGCCCGTCTGCGGCAACGATGAGGTCTGCTGTAGCCTTGACCCCGGACTGTGTTGTGAGCTCCGGTATGTCGAAGTCGATATTATCGACTTTTTGGCCCAGCTGGAACTGAACCCCGAGCTCCTTGGCGCGTTGGTAGAGTGAAAGCTGCAGGTCAACGCGGTGCAGGTCGATGAAGGGTGCTTGGTACTTCGAGCGGATCTTCTTGTCAAAGTTTTCTTCCCTGGCCAAGACCTTTCCTGAGAACCTATGAACAACCAAGGCTGTCGGCTCTGATGCAGATTTCCAGAGTCTGTCGGGTAGGCCCCATTTCTGGAGGATCCGTGTCGAGTTCGGCGTCACTTGCAGTCCCGCTCCGATCTATTGCATAGTATGAACATCGCTTTTTTTCTTTCTTATTACCTGGTCTGTGATGGGGAAATACCTCAAGAAGTTCTTTGGCGGACTCGAACACCGTCACCCGGTGTCCCGATATTGCAGCTGCCACTGCGGTGGCCAGGCCACTCAAGCCCGCGCCGATAACAATAATATCCACCTGGACGGCCGGTTGTATGTGTTCTGTCACCTTTACCTAATCCGTCAGTATTTCCGAGGGGGGGGAGAGGTTTCGATGAACTTGCCGTCATGTTTCCTCTCACCACGGTGTAGTCTCGAGCCACAGAAGCCTATCTGCTGATGGACTGGATCTGGAAGGGTGTGGCCAAAGAGAAGATCTAGGACCTGGAAGGAAATTGCAAATGTCGGAGGCAAAATTCTGTTGCAAAAGAATCCTTGTGAGTAGTTGCAACTGGGTTCAGCAGTTCAACCGATGTTTTGGGTGAAGTTCCCGGCGACTCCTTGGTCCGCCCCCGCCCTCCGGAGATCCCCCACATCGAACCGGAAGAAGCGGGGGAGGATCCCACTGGGCAATCGAATGAACGCCACTGACAAGCTTGTTGGCAGGTGAATGAACGGGTCGGGATATCCGAGCACATTCGCCTTTTTCAAGACGGGTCTAGATTCAAGACAGCGCCAATCTAGCCATGACGGCGAGCAGAAGCACACAACAATGCCCAGTATAGGAAGATATCTGATGGAGCTCGAGGTTGACAGTGAATTCGGCAAAGACGGCTTATTTCCGATCGGTACCTGGGATTTGAGAATTAAGACTTGACAGTGGATTGTTTTTAGGTGGGTATTGGGTGCGATCTGTGCGCGATATGCGGCACCATCTGTCGCATATGGCCAGGATAATTATACGGTTATAATCAGTGGGCGTCGGCAGCGATGACCGGCACATCATCGAAAGGTTCACTGATACACAACCTCCTCTCCCCAAGCATCATCGAAGAGCTTTCCACTTGGCACACTCTCATCCGAAGCAGATCAGGCCCTTCGACAAGCTTCTGTCACTCCATTCCCATATCAACGGCATCATTACCCCTCACCCGGAACGCAACCCCGCACGATGGCGCCGAAGGGTCCGTACAAGCTGGTGACGGTGAATACTGCACCCGAGCGAGCGAAGCGCCTTGTTGGACGCGTTGTCGAGGAACTCAAGGATCGCTACACGATCGAGCACGTCGCGAACTGCGATAGTGAGTACCGCGGTCTCGTGCACTTCAAAGGTTGAGTCAAGGCGCTGACGCCCCCTCCCAAGAGATAGACGAAGTCGAGGGCAAGGTGAAGGAACATCAGCCCGACATCATTGTAAGCCATCTCTATTAGCTCGTGTACATGAAATATCTTTTCTGACAAACTCCTCTCAGTTCTGTGCATCAATGTGGACCTCAGAAGAGGCCGACCAGATTCTCAAAACGGCGAGGTCACTGAAGCCAGGCATCAAAACCCATGTGATCCCGCATGGCCTGCAGGTTGAAAAAGGGCCGGACGCCGTTGTTGAGCATCTTCTCGAAAAGGTTCCGCAGATCATTGATAGCTAAATTCGTGTTTGTGAAAAATACGTAGCAGTCGGCCGAGGCACACCAAGCATACGTGTTTAAAATCGTTCATGCTTGATGGACATGATGCTGTTATGCAGTAGAAACTCCACAAATCATTAAGCAATCTCCAACTACTGAACGGGATGTGCATCATGAGGTGACCCTGAACCATCAGAAAACCCAATTTTAGATTTGCTGAAAGGTTACCGCTATCACTGACCATAAGTTCTAATTGTAACGACCACGGCCATCTTCACGTTAACCTCGTTTTATTACCAACCGGAACTTGTTGACCTTCACCCAGAAACACGTTGACCGTAACATCAAGGCCAGAACCCAGAACGTGCGTCATCATCAAATGCATTAGGGTCTTCTTTTGTTGTGGTTTTCGCGCCGTTCCGTGGGTTAAATCCGAGCTTTGCCGCCTACCTAGTGATCTTGATGCATTCCTTAGTGCCCAACAGTGGTAGCACTTTCGTTTTGGAAGACGTTGATAAGTGTTCCGATGTGCGGCAGGATCTCGACCCTGAATTCGTCGCCATCCTTCAACGTTACCTTGGGCTTGCGCCCTAAGCCTACGCCAGCCGGCGTGCCGGTGATAATGACAGTGCCAGCAGGCAGGGTCGTGCTTTGGGACAGGAAGCTTATTACTCTGGGGACATTGAAGATGAGATCACTGAGTGGAAAATGTCAGCATACTATAGGAGCCCGTTCTGCAGGGATGACCTACTCGATGCCGCTTTCCTGGAGAACATCCCCGTTCTTCAGTCCTCGCATGTGAAGCTTGGCTGGGTCCGGAATGAGATCCTTAGAGACTAGAGTCGGGCCTGCATGATACCGAGTTAGACCTGATATATTTTCATAACAGCCATGTTCAAGACTCACCCAAGGGGCACGAGCCATCGAATCCCTTGGCGAAGCACCACTGGGATTGATTCAGTTGGTATGTTCTGCTAGACACATCGTTGCAAGCAGTGTAACCCAGGACATAGTCCATAGCATCAGCCTCAGACACATTCTTAGCTGTCTTTCCCAAGACAACTGCAAGCTCAGACTCGTAATCGCCGCAGTCGTCTGCTTGAGTCAGCAGAGGAAGGACTGTAGGTGCTGGCCATGGGTCCCCAAGGGCTGTGTTTGGCTTCCTGGAAGTTAAAATAATCAGTAATCTCATGGGTCAAAATCACGGGAACAGAAACCATGCTTACAGGAACACAGTAGGCACGTCAGGCAAAGCTACGCCAACTTCTTTCGCGTGCTGAACATACTACGTCTCATTAGCCGAGTTCAATATGCACATTGAAAGTGCCATCTGATCGCTGGCTACTTACGTTCAGACCAATACATCGGATAGTACCGATCTCATCGACAGAAACGGGCGACAGAATGCGGTCGATGATGGCGCACTCATCTGTTTTGGAACCCGGCTTGAGGACGCTGGATCCCGACCACACCACAACCTTAACCTCCTCGCCGTTGCGCACCGCAACACCAACGTCGACGGAGTCTGATTCAGGTTCTCCAATGAGGATCTTGTTCGGATCGGACCGCGGGACAAATCGCAGGAGGCCTTTATTGTTTCAGCGTCAAGTGTGGCGACAGACAGGGACTCGGGAGGAAGACTCACGGCCGAAGGACGATTGTAATTCCGAAGACATCTTGTCATAAGTTGGGCCAAAGGTCTGGTGTGCAGAAAAAAACTCTGGGATCCCAACTTGAACAAGTCCGTATTGAGATGGAAGCTTGGATGATATTTGCAAGCAGAAATACGGAAAGGTCGGCTTCCCGCATCATTGAATCCGACTGGAGATGATAGGGGTACCCCGCTCTGGCGCCGACCTTTCGGAGGTCCGGGTAGGTGGAGAGTTCATGCTTAGTTGTAATGTCTGAGCGCTGCCATTGGCTGTGGGGGAAATGCGAGGATGAGGGGAAGATGAAGGTGATGATGAATTGAGGGGCCGAAAAGTGAGGGGCCGAAAAGTGAGGAGCCGATGCCTGCAGATATTCGTTACTGCGGCATTTGATCGCGGTTCCGTTGATTATGGTTTGATCTGAGAAGCCATCCAACGCGAAGCTATGGTTTGATTGCGAATTTCCCCAATAAACCTTACCTTGAAAGCTGGGCTTCAATACATCCAAGACCTTGGTCAGGGTCATTGGATGTGGAACAGCTCCCAGACTCGAAACACTGCTGCACGGAAAGACTCTTGATCACTGCCACCGATATTGCGCTCAGAGTAATCCATAAGACGAGGATATCAGGCCATCCATCTCACAAGCACCGTAATGTCCGGAGTCCAGGATCCACAGCCCCATGGCGGCGAATACCGCCAACATCTGCCAGACATTACTATCCCGCGTTTCACCACAATGAGAAGTCAGAATGCTCACGAATACGCGGAAGCTTTCAAAAATAGTGGGAACCCACCGTGGCTACACGCCCTGTATCGCCACTGGCGTGAGCTCTTCAAGGACCCGTTCACCGGCATCACGTCGGATGGTCAGTCGCGGGGGTTGTAGACTGAGTAGTTGGGGAAACGGCTAACGGGTTTAGGTACCGTGAGACACGACTTATTCGAGCTGGCAGATGAAGGCGTACCAATCCAGGAGATCGTCGACACCACCAACGTCGTATTATCACAGCTTAACGACAAGCAAAAGTCTACTCTTTTATACCACGTTGACTCGCCTGAGTGGCGCTCGTGGTCGAACCCAGAATTCCTTCTGAGCGACAAAGGTCTGCGTCTCGACGAGCTTGACTCGAACCTCCGAGACAGCATCCTTAAAGTTCTTGAGGCCACACTGTCGCCGGAGGGCTACGCCAAAGCGCTTGGCGCCATGCGTATTAACGGTTTCCTGGGTGAGCTAGTCCAGGCGCCCACCATCTGCAACGAGTATTCTTACAACTTTGTGTTATTCGGTGAACCTTCAATAACTCGGCCATGGGGCTTCTGTTTTTACGGCCACCATCTATGCCTGAACATCTTCCTGTACAAGGGTCAGATCGTGTCGTCGCCGTGGTTCACTGGAGCGGAGCCGAACCTGATTGACCAAGGACCCCATCAAGGAACCCGCATATTGGAGACAGAGGAACAGCTTGGCCTGCGGCTGATGCAATCTCTTCCTGCAACCCTCCAAAATGAGGCGCAGACTTACAAGTTGCTCAAGGATCCAGCGATGCCGAAGGGAAGGTGGAATCATGACGACCAAAGACACCTTTGTGGCGCATACCGAGACAACCGCGTCGTGCCGTACGAGGGCATTCTAGTGAATGATATGGATTCCGAGCAGCAACAGCTTGTGATTGGAATCATAGAACAGTATCTCATTTACCTTCCTCGAAAGGCCAGGGAGATAAGGATCAACCAGGTCAGGTCTTGGTTTCATGAAACGTACTTCAGCTGGATAGGAGGTTTTGGTGATGCGGATCCATTTTATTATCGGATTCAGAGCCCGGTGATCCTTGTTGAGTTTGATCATCACTCCGGTGTCTTCTTAACCAACAAAGAGCCGGCCAAATTCCACATTCACACTCTCCTTCGAACGCCAAACGCTGGAGACTACGGAATGGCGCTAAGGCCACTCATTCCGGGTATCGAGCAAAGTTTTGTATGGGAGGGCTAGATAACGCGGAAATATTGAACCTATCTTGGCATATCAACCCGATATTTGTTGAAAAAGAGATGTCTTTGTTTACGAAAAGTCTGATTAATACGTGCATACAGACAGCATCTATCTGCCCTCGAGAGCAGTTTTACTGACCCTACTCACTTGATCTCACTAACTGAGATGGAAATAAACTTGTGTATTATCTTTATAGATACTGGCTGCACTTCGATCCTTAATACCGGATCCGGAAGTCAATATCCAGAAGTTCTTGGTGGGTAAGCTCGGCTGCAGCCCGCCAGTATGAGGAGGGCGTCATTTCACCAGTGCTGATCATATCTCGCTTATCACCATTGGAACACCCCTCCAGATTTTGGCGGGCTGGGGTGATACGCATGTCCCTTTTTCAAAACCTACGTGAATGAAGTTGGTCTTCCTTGATCCTATTCGTGTGTTCCAAATTTAAGGCTGTCTTTGCACGAATCTTGGAATCTTCCAGGACAATCTCGTGAGTAATCCAGACCTGGTTTTCGTCGTTGCCTGATGTAAGCTGACCGGGCTGAGCATGACAAGACAGGCATCTCTGGTAGGCACCGACCTGTGATAGCCGGCCTGATTCGGAATGTGTAAGAATTCTTTTTTTCCCTTATGTGCTGGGCGACAGGCCAACTGCGGCACAGGCCGGGCAGGCGTCCCTAAAGCGGGCAAAACGACGCCGACTTCCAACGGGTTCACGATGCTCCCCCCTGCAGAGTCGCCATGGGTCCTGCTTTGGGGGCCGTTGGAACCGTCGGGACCGTTAAGTCTGCCTTCGGTAAGCTACGCCCGGGTCAGACATACCAAAAAGAGTTAAAAGGACTCCGCGGACGTGGAACCGATAGCACACCCATTGTCTTCAAGCAAGGGCTGTTCAACGTATCATATCAAGGCTAACCGCCCCTGTTGGTAACACGTTGGAGGAAGTGGCCTATGAGAACAGGTCTTGGTGTCTGAATGAAGCTAGATGCGTGATGAGCGATGAACACCACTCCGTCACCATCTCACTTCGGATTTTGTCGTTGGGCGCACTTGCGACTATTTTCAGAAAGGCAGGGTTCTCATACGGTCTGACCGAAACCACCATCATCCGAGACCCGTACTGCATGAGCACCGACGATGTGGATGCGCCGTGGGGCTACTGGGTATTTCCGCTGATGACTCTTCACCCATGCATCGTCCTGTGAACTTCAAACCTCGTGCGGCTGCTTCATGATTTTGTATTTCAAGAGCACCACCCACTTCTCCCTAACTCTTTTCTTGTCCTCCTCCGATAACTAGAGCTCAGTTTGAGTTGAACCAGCTCAGCCCTCAAGGAAAGCACAACGGTGTTTAAAGCCCTTCTACTTGGTTCGGTGTTGTCAAACCTTCGTTCAGCCTATCCCTACTACCCAGATATCTTCTTATTCTGAGCGTTGAAGTTATTAGTCATTTACGTTTCATCTTCCGCAATGTCGAAAGAAGCCATCTTGCCGGCCTATGCGCCAGTTCCGAAGATCACTACTTCCCGCAACTCAACCTGCCGCACTATTATGGTCTCTCTGATGACTTGCATGTTGATTTTATCCCTATTCAACTACGAAATTGTCTTTTCAACGGTATGTTCATTCATAAAGCTACATTAGAGACTGTGCATCGTTGTCTAACATCTGCCCAGATCAATAAGGGCATAGTGGTCTGCAAAGGCCACGTTCAGGGGCAGAAAATCTCAGAGCCAACAAATGCCTCCCTTGAAGTGTCCAGCCAAACTTGGGCACTTCCGTCCCCCAAGATCGAGACACGTTCTACTCATGGCAAGCAAAGCTCGTTTTCTCTTCGACGCCGCAACGGTGAAGTTTCCGGAGCAGATTCTGCTCTCTCTACTGATGGCCGGTCCGGATACAGCCGACGAGAGGAATCTGGTCGTTCCGGGTACAACAGCGTTAAGGATGGACACTCTGGATCCAACAGTGTAACTGACGGACGATCCGGATATAATCGCCGTGAGGAAGAAGATGGGAGGTCCGGCTATAACGGTGTTGAAGACGGTCGCTCTGGTTACAACATTGTCGAGGATGGGCGCTCCGGGTACAACCGTGCCATTTGACGTCAAGGAATTGCGGCGACTAGTTACCGTGTGGCTAATATGCAAAGAGCCAGATGCAATGGGCTCGCGCTCTGAGTTTGAATATTTTGATGTAGAGTTTAGAAAGCCTCCTTGAAAGACGGATGGAAACTATTCATAGCGATGAAATGCTCGGGGAGCACCCCTCGCCACGATACGTTAATCCTGTAACCCAGACCAAGGTCCTTGCTGCGCTTCGTCATGAGATCGCGAGCCTCACGATAATCTCCAATGACGACATGGGCGCGTTCGAACGGACCCGGAAAAATCTGGGCAATCGGCGTTTTGTGCTTCGAAAGCAGGTCCGTGAAGAAATCCAGCCAGAAACCTCCTGATTTTTCAATCTTAATGAAGTAGTTGTAATCCCCTAAAAGTCACGTACTTGAGTCTTTGTTACATGGAATCCCTGGGATAGGCTTAGGCAGAAGGCTGAGGTATACAAGGCGTATAAATACAAAGACTGCAGCGATAAGTGCGGAAATGAAGAACAGATCGGCCATGATGATCAATTACGAGGAAGAAATGTCTTGTCCAAGCATAATACGTTGTATTCAGTTGCGAAGAAAAGTGTTGCGATCACCGTCACATAGGTATCGAATGTGCGTTAATGAGGAGGTATTTGGTTTTTGGGTATGTGGGCCAACATACTCCGTATAGTCTCTTGTATATGACACGTGAGTTATCGGACGGTAATTACTGGGCGTGTTTAACGACATCGCTGAGCCAGGGTGGCCTCGGCCCCCCTGAGGCTGGTCGTCGTCTGCAGCGGGCTTCTCGGGGCGGGATGACAGATGGAACGTTGTTTTCTCAATTGAACGCCGTATCATCACAGTTCTGTGCTTGTGTAAGCTGTAGCTTGCTGTTGATGCAAAGACGTTGAGATGAGCAATCGGATACAGAAATCAACAAAACGGCTGCCAAAGTGCGGAGCAGTTGAGCACCGCTGACGTACGATACGAGGCATATCGGTGGCCGCAGATGCATATATCAAGGCTGAAATGCGGCTCAGATGGGGTCTGATCGACCGCGGCCAACCAAGTCGTTCAGCTGCATGTTGTACAGTGAGCTGACCAGCTTCCATACCCTACACATTATGCAAAGGCGTCGTCCACCACATCAGATGACTCATTCAACTTTGGGCACGAAAATGGTTTCATGGCGAACCCTTGTGAGTTGCTGATTGGTGGAAGCTGAACCCATGGCTGCCTGTTCATTATCCTCAACAATCGGCGTTATTTTGACTGAAAAACGCTGTATCCCGGCTGGTGCTTAGCAAGTAAGCGGCACAGCTGTATGATGTAAAGCTTGACTCCTAGAAACCACCCCTTTGCACAGCGGTCAAAACAATAGACGGCTGCTTCCAGATGTCTCATCCCAGCCAACCTCTCGAAGTCTTCCCTCCGCCCCCCGGCTTCCGTAGCCCCGTTACAAGCGTCCACCGCGAGGGGACGTACGAGTTCTACGGTCCAGCCTCCACCTCCGGCCTCACCGTCTCTGCCTCTGACTTCATCCTCAAGCACTGCGCTGCCGATAAAGACGGCCTCGTCCGGGCCCTCTCCTCTTTTCTTGACGACGCGGCTGCCCACGCCCGGCAACAGGCCAGTTCTACCGACCAAGAGAGGAGCACCCACTCGACCTGGCTGTGCGTCCGTATTACCGCGCCTACTGATGCCTGGGCTATTCCCCGATGGCACCGCGATGGCCGCATGTTCGACTGCATGTGCGCGGCGCCCCGGCCGCACGCAAAATATGCCATGACGCTACTCGGCCCGCCGACGCGGATGCTCTGGCCGTCGGAGACGGTAGACGCCGCCGTGCGCAAGGTGGAGGCACAGCATAGCGGCTTGGGAATGGGCGAAAACGACTATAGTTACGAATCCGAGGAGAAGGAGCGCGCGGGCCTGGCGGAGGCGCTGGAGGAGATCCCCCTCGTCGAACTACAGACGGGCCAGGTTGTTAGGTTCACGTGGGGCGAATCCGACGCGCCGGTGCACTCGGAGCCGGATAGCAGTGCCGAGGCCAGGTTATTTTTGAGCGTCATGTTTGGCTCTGAAGCAGAGTTGAGGGATATGTGTAGTATCCGGGATGAGGTGTACGGAGAGGAGAGTACTTGGACCTCCCAAAAGTCTTTGGAGTAACTGGAACTACAGCGTTTTCATGATGAATTCGCAACTCATTGCTACATAAAGTTGATGTCTTTCAACAGTTGTATCACTTCCTTGTTATCCTTCTCTGAGAAAACGTTTAGTTGTTGTATCTGAATTGTCTTGAGCGTGTCATAGCACACCACTAAACCGGCTCCTCAACCCTAATACACATTGCGGAATATGGAAGCCCCAGTTCTGCCACCTGAATCACTGACACAGCGCCAATCATCGTACTATAGTATCGATGCACATTCCTCGCCATTGCATGTGTCACAACCTCTGTCGAGATTAGCAATCAGCTGGACAGTTGGTTCCTACGCTTTAACTCGATAATACCGCTGTTGATTGAGGCTTTTGGCTGCAAATCGTCTCGCCATGTCTCACAACAACCTGAAGCCTACCTCTACGGACCGGCCTTGGTAAGTCCAACAGCCGCCTTTGTTGGGCCCGAAACCGGGCGCAGCCCCAGTTTGGGAGACGCGGGATATTACTGTTTCCGTCATTCAGCCGCCCGCCATACATCGGTGCCACAGAACAACCGGGGTGAAAGAAACGCGCCGGGGCGATCGGGCTCCGACAAAAATGCGGAGCTACCGGCGCCAGGGCGTTGTTTACCAGTTTGGATTCGTGAGCAGTCGAGCCTGGACGCAGATCCGTACCGGAATTTGAATAGCATCTTGGAAATGGAAATTACAAGTTGGTATAGAAGTCCTGAGAGACTAGGGATATCATCGCAGAAAAAAAGAAAGAACTTTGCCCCAAAGCGCGCAAGCGCTACGATACAGTCCTCATAGCCCTGATGTACCTCGCGAACCTCGACAGCGCCGAGGCCGAGTGTTCCGTGTCGGCGGTCTCCCCAGAATCCTCGGAACATAGCGAGTACCTCCTCTCCTTGACGAATTTGGGCCACGTGTTGGTGAGGACCAGATACTTGATACTGGCCTCCGCGTCGTCAAACACCCCCGCATTGAACTCTTCCGGAATATCCCCCCAGTATTGCACGCGATCCGTGATGCGCTCTTCCCTGCCACGTTGTTCCAAGATATTTCCCTCTGGTTCGTCCGAGGCAGAACCTTGGCCCGATGGGACGTGCTCGAAGGGGACCACGGGGTCCATGAAGCGCTCCGTTCTGTAGCCGTGCAGGATTCTGGCCGCGTTCCCAAAGACTTTCTCCAAACGCTTGAGGTCTTGCGACGCGATGTTGATCTGGAACTCGGCGTGGTGGGGGCTGATGAACTCGGTGTAGATCCGGAGGGCACGGTTGAATCGCTCACGGGTGAGTTCGGACAAATTTTCCTGGGCGTCTGGAGTTCGCGGGATCGATGCCTTCCACTCCCCAACCGCCGACAAGAAGGCAATATTTTCTCCAGAAAAGTCTCGGAGGGCTGAGAATTTGCGTAGGGGCTCGGGATTCTTGTCCAATATATACTCCAGAGAGCTCATTGTATAAACACTTTCAGTTGGGCTGTTACCCCTTTCGAGCTGCAAGAGTGATGACTGCCAGGAGATGGAGTCGCGAGACCCAGCCTTAGTTGAGTCAGTGAAGATGGAATCGCCGCCGTTACGGGCCTTGTTTTTGGCTTCCCAAAGGGCGATGGCCTCGAGCGTCTCTTGTTCGAGTGACTTGTGCTTGAACACTTGCCAACACGGAATGAAGATTGTGAGTATTTCGATGAAGATGATGGAGAGACAAATCCTGGGTAGTGTGAGTATGATCAAGCTGGGTGCCCGCGCAAAGTCCATATAACTAACCATTGGGGGGCAATAAAGTATTTGTTGACAGGCGCCATGTCTGGTACGTATAAGGCAACAAGCCACATTGGAGTAGCGTGCAGACTAGACTCGTTAGTGGTGGGTGCAGGAATTTGCCTAGGGACGGGGGAACACTAGACCTACCTTGCGATGCAGCATGCAATGGTCTGGAGTCGCCACCCTTGTGTGTCTTTGATCTCGCGCGATTTCCAGAGGATGACAGGCGCTACTACCCAGGCCCAGACGAACTGCCAAAGGACTGAAGGCCACCACTCCCACCCGCGGATCATCTCGAGCTTTTGTTGCGCGGGGGTGCCTTTGACTTCCGTGCCAGGGACGCCGAACCATGGGTGATACTTGCGTGAGACGAGATACATGACGATCGTAAGGAGAAGCTAATCGTCTTGCATGTCAGCAATGTGCCAAGCTGTCAAGCACGGTCCGTTGCTCGGGCCAACGTCACATACCTGGACGGCCATGCCCGTGCTGACCACAGCCAGCATCTTGGTGGTGTAGTCTAGCCTCCGAAGCCTCCCAGCAATGGTCTTGTCTCTCCCGTTGCAGGCGGGTGACTGTGACAGTGACTTGGACCACTGATAATCGGGCTTTTCGGCGTATTTGCGCTGCGCCTTGGCAATGTAGAGGAAGCGGCTGTTGGAGGCATGGAATAGAGCAATGCCAAAGGGCAAGTAAAAGCTCATGACCCAGAACTCTAAGCCAGTGGGAATAAATTCACGGATTGATAGCGTAACCTGCACCGCGACCCAGTACAGGTGGAGCATGATGACGGCAGCAAACGATAAAGCCAGGCCACGGATCTTCAGAAAAGACATTTTGCGATGGACCAAGAGGAATGCCATGCCGCAGAACAGGGTGACTGTCCAAGCCCCAGTCCAGGCAAGAAAGAATACCGCCGCCGGCTCTGTGTTGAGAGCAGGCGCCGGCGTGGGCTCCTGCGTGCGTTCAGTTTCTGAATCCATGGTTGTTGATTTTTGATGGCCTACCACTGCTCTTTGATGCAAAACAAGAGTTGCTGGTAGGTGAGAGATGCAGGAACGTGACGAAATTCCAGGATCGTGATGATTCAGCGTCTCAGGAATTCTAGTGAGTTATATGCTGGAATATTGATGGGCCGTAAGACATGGTTCCGGAGAACGCGGAATCTCCTTAATCGACAACAATTCACGGCCCGGTCATCGCCCCGGCAGCCGTCGGTCCTTCTCACCATGCTTTTGCGTGTGCAATTCAGTCAATGGCGAAGGCGTCGTGCAGATCCTCGTCCACATCAACAATGGCGCTGTTCCTGACGTGGATCACATCTCAAAAGGTCCAGCCGACTTAGGTAAGCTATGGTGACAAGCTGAGATTGCAATCTTGATTGAATGATGCCCTTACACCTCATCGCCCAAGCCGAAGTTGTTGCGCTATGGCGTATTTAGACGCAGGAAGGCTGGTGGCTTCTCTTTAGAGGCGTTGATCTTACCGAAGAGGCGTAACTCGCTAAGACATATGCCAACTTGCCAAGTTGAATGCACCCGAGTTGAGGCGTTGTTGCATGGGCTTTTCCTTGCAGATGAAGACTAATAGCACTAGCTTCAACGTACATCTGTTTATTGGGCGCTAAGGGGAAATCGGGCGCTTGTCGAGCTTAATGGCGTCAGCCAATCGTTCATTGATATAATCTCTTTCGGTCTTGACATTTCAGCCAATTACTTGAACGAGGTAAGATACGCAATATGGCCAATGGCTGAATTAGCCCTAGACACACTGAACTCAGGTTCGCTCTCCATGACATGCTGGGGTTCTAGTCTTCTCTTCGTTAAGAAACCTCGATTAGCAGCGAAAGCGAACGGTTGAGAAACAACAGTACATGGCCTTGTCAGTGCCCAAAGGGTCCAACCCATGGTCTGTATAGCACTTTAGGTGAAACCTAGGATAACCGTCGAAACTTTTGGTTCCCGGATTTCGACAATTTGCAAGGGAGCAACCGGTCTCTATCTGACTAGTGGTCTGCTGCCTACATAGCTCACTGTTCAGCTTCTACACGTGGAACAGGCGAAAAGCTCTACCTGCATGTAGTATTTTGGGTCACGTTGCTTTTTAGATATGTGGTACGCATCGAAATTCATGAGACTACCCAAGGTATTGCCGTGTTGATCCTTCCAGCCTCATAATAGGCATGTCCGAAACGAAAAGTGACAATCCCGCACAGCGTTTTGAATTGAGTGACGTGATTCATGTGCAAAATATTGCATCGGAGCGCCTTCGGATGAATATAGACTTCATAAGACACTGAAAAGTGAAGTGGGCAACAGAATGCAATGTCCGAGATCTTGGACTGATTTCCCCAGAGGCTGATAGGTTGCAACAGAGATGGGGGAGCACCCCGGAGCACCCAAGTTTCGTCCATCGATATTACACTCAGCCTCGTGACTTTGTTTCGTTGGTCATTGTCTCATTAGACCATGGACCACTTAGGCGCCTTGGGCCAAGCCACAGCACCGTCCGTCACTATGCGCCAGTTGCCCGGGGCAAATACCTTGGCCATCGTCCGAGTGCCGGCACATCGCGTGGAGTCTGAAATCGGATAGGCAGAGCCGCTGAGGCAAGAAGCACGTCGGCCTCAAGGTTAGACACATCGACTTGTGGTGGCGGAGCGGCGTTCTCCACACCCGGCATACAGCTCGAATCATGTGATTTTACGGTATCATGAATTCTGTTTGGCGATACGAAGTAAAGCCTCATCATCCAAAGCAAAGCTTCTTTTGCCGAGGGTCATCACTTGGCTGTCGTGCTGGTGGTCTGCCGCGTTTCTTTTCGCCCCCGACCTTGGGCTTTTTCATGTCCGGCGTTGTCGATCTCGGAGCTGGGCCAGGAACATCTCCGTGAACAGCTTCACGAATCGTCTGTCGCGAAAGGCAGAAGTCGATATGCTCGTTGAAATGTCTCTCGTCTGGTGCCTGCGGACGGTTGCAAATAGGGCAATCCCACATTTCATCGTTGACCGGGGCATACTCCCGTACCGGGTTTGGCTGGATCTCTTTGCCATGTCTCCTGACCGGGCTCAACTTGTCGTCATCATGATTAGCAGGTTCCTTGAAGGCATCAAAATCTTGATCATCGTCGAGTCCCGGGAGTTCCTCTCTGGGCCATTGTTCCCAGCCGTCGTCGTTTAGCCCACTGTCAACCCCAGCGTTGACATTGTCCTTCGAAGGCTTCACTGGGGATGTACCTGACTCGGATCTACGGGATCGAAACCCGAAGAACGCCATTGTATCCGGCTTTTTGGTACTAACCAAATGAGTGCAACGTAGGCCCATCAACCGTAGCGTCATGCCCGGCATCTCTTCTTGTAGCTTTGCCAGAATCGGAAGAGCAAAGTGGTACAAGTCGTCGGCCAGAAATATCGCTCTGGGCAGCACAACTTGGCGAGTCAAAACCTCGTATGTGTGCAACTTTGCCTTGAGCACCAGTGTTCGACCTTTGACCTCTGCTCTCTTCATGTCCTTCTCTAACTCTCCTGCCGTCCACTTCAGCTTCTCTCTCAACTGCTGCGGATCTGACATGTCCCGGAACGTGCTTTCAGTGCCCACGCTCTTTCTCTCGTATTCTTCTGCAGGCTGGATCCGCGTACGGCCTAAGCCGAGGTATACATTAATCAGGAACTCGTACGCCTTTTCACCAAACAGTGGTCGGAGGAATTGCCGCTGAGGATACAGGTCCGCACACGTCTTGATTCCTATCTCGGCCAGCTGCCGTTCGAGCACGCGGCCCACACCGTTGACCTTTCGGGGCGGCAGCTTTGCCATGAATCGCAAAATCTCAGATCGATCGTTGGGCAAGATGAACTGGCCGTTCGGTTTGTTCATGTTCGAACAGATCTTTGCAAGTTTCGCATTGGCTGCGATCCCGGCCGAGACGGTAATTTTGGTCTTCTCGTAGATTTCTCGTCGCATCTGCTCGACCGCTTCTGCTGGGCCAATGCCCTTGTCTGTGCAGTACTCTGTGATATTCAAGTAGGCCTCGTCTATACTTGCGCTTTCAAATCGAGGGTCGTATTCTACGAACACTTCCCGTACTTCATGGGCTTTGGCAGTGTATTTCTCAAAGTTCAGTTTGAGCATCACCAGCTCGGGACACAACTTCTTGGCTACGAACCCAGCCATACCGCTTCGACAACCATATTTTCGTGCGACGTAGTTACACGTCGTCAGAACGCCGCCTCCGACAGCAAAGGGAACGTCTTTCAGTTCCGGCCGGTCGAGAAGCTCAACGGCAGCGTAAAATGCGTCGCAGTCAACATGAACGATGTATTGCGTCAAGTCTCGGGAAAGTTCGAGTTGAGTAATGAGCTGATCGGCAAGGCGCAGCTCGCGGCTCAGGTCTTGCTTCTCGAGATCTCGTTTCTTATTAATTATCTGTTCGATCTTGTTCGTCAGGATCTTGTCACGCTCCTCTTCTCGGTTGAAGAACTTGGAACCCTTGGATGCGTTGTATATGATCTCGGAAACCTGGGATGGCCATGTGTTAGCAGCGTTCTGGGACCCGTAGGTGATCCTCAGATTCGACTAACCTTTGACTGGTCAACGGCGTCTTGTCCAGCTTTGGTCAAGGAAGGGCCCAGCAGAGCGTATTTCAGCGTCCGGTTGTCTAGAGTTACTTTGGCATCTTCCGACAAGTCGTCGATGGGAAGCGGCGACGGAGGTGTCGTCATGACTGTCGGAGAGGGAGAGGTGCGATCCGAGAGGCGCGTTTCGAGGCCAGGAGCCGAGGAGTATGGTGCATATCTTCGTCGTCGACAGTTGTGATGCGTCTAGGGTGCGGAGGTGCGCAGGTGTGCCTGTTGGGAGAGAACGTGGATAGGGTATTAAGATAAACAATGCCCCTCATGTTCGAGTGGCGACGCGTCGTTCTCTCGGTCAGCAAAAGCACGCGATATCACATGGTATTGCACGTGATACTTTCGCCATTATTGCATACATAAATGCGGTAATAGTATTGCATTAAACACTATTGTCGCTATACCGAAATACCTACTCCTATCATTCAACCTCGCCTAAGATTTTTAACTCGATATATAGTCATAGTAATCAGCTCTTCCATTCTTAATTTTATCTTAATCTGTAGCAGAAGTGGCTTCTGGCATTAGACCCCTCACTCTTACCAATTTGCTTCTGTGTCGCCAAGTTAATATACGCCGGGCTGGTCTGTTGGTCTATATCGAAGCAAGAATGGATTCTTGCGCGACTCCTGTTTCAACATACAGCTTGACAGTCTGTAAGACATCATTAGATGATTGGTTCCCGATGTTCTGCATTGAAGGGTTCCCGCTGCGTGAGCTGCTCTGCCTAGCTCGTTCTACTACTGCACCATGACGCGTTGACGGCCTTGTTGTTGTGTCCGACACCATCGAGGAGGACGAGGCGGAACCTGCCACGAACGAGCTCGATGTCAGTGCCGAATTGCGCGGCAGCCCAGCTCCGTTAGTAATAAAAGGCAGTGGCAGAGACATGGACAGCGACCTAGCCTGAAACACATTATGTTCTTGCCGCCGAAGTTCGAGAACCACGGTGTTGGCGTCGAGTTTACCACGTTGGTATCGTTTAGTTAACCTGCGGTGGTCTCTTTGTAGTTCGACTACGCACACCCAGCATTGCTGAAGATAAAGTTCTTCATATAGCCGACAGACACCTACCTCATTAGGCTTGTTGCCTAGCGGTGCGACCTAGCTACGGCGGGCCTTGTGCCCCAAAAGCACCTAATTTTCCTCGTTGTCAAGGTCTCTGATGAACTTATTTGCTGTGGAGTTATGTTGGCCGTCTATCTATCGCAACACTAATCAATGCTGGCCAGCCGGCGCCGCCCGACAAGTCGTCGTTGTCTGCGGTAAGAGTGTTGTCATTCACTCGTGACTCAGGAAAATGAACAAGCTTGCACTGAATTGCATTCGAGACCCCACAATGAAGGAAGGTCACAGCTTAGAGACTGAGCAGCTTTGGGACGTTGTGCGGAAATGTGACATTGCCTTTCTCCCTGAAGCTGTCAGCCATATCGAGCGGCCTCATGATTGAGATGGAGTCCGTGGCATTGGTCTAATATCTCATGAGCCGTGATATGCATGGTATCGAATTTGCAGCATGACCATTGCAGAGCACCGACTATGATCGCGACGGATGCGGTCTCCTTCCTCTTGCCAAAGTTACATCTATCGTTGCACGTGGTCAAGGGGACTAGCAGGGTAGAACTTGGGGGTTCTCAAGTTGTCAAGTAGCTGCAAGGCGTACGTTTGATAACAAAAGATCAAAATCTTAGACAAAGACATAGCACAACACAAAGATCAAAGATAGAAAACATTTAATAGCCAAAAGGGGAAAAAGAAAAGAGTCTTGAAATGAAACAAGGAGATTCCTTGGCCACAGTACCACCAACTCGAAGCACTCAGCGTTTACATGAGTTCTTCCGATGGCGCGTTAAATTGTCCGATCGTGTGAAGCCCTTGGGACACTTATTACACTTGAATCGGCGTTTTTCGGAAGAATGATAAACCTGTTCGTGTCGATCCAAGTCACTCGGGTCGGCGCATCGATGTCCGCAACCTTTCGACTTGCACACCTCCGGCTTGATATGGTGTTTCATATGCCTGCTTCACAATAGAGTCAGACCACCATAGGTTTCAAAACGTTCTGCTAATGACTCTAGCTTACTTTAGCTCGTGCTTTTTGTTGTAACACTTATTGCATATCTCGCAGGCATATGGTCCTTGTACCCGGCGTTGGGGACCGTCTTTCCTCTCCTGAAAACCTATATTTGAGTTTGTCCCGACTTTATGGGTCAATGATAAACTACAAAAGGCCTCAGAATCAAGCAAAACTTCTTCCGCAACCATCCTGGCGTCATCATCGTCCCACTCTGCACCCCTGAATGTTGGCGAGACAAGAGATGGATCGCCCGAATGCAACAATTGACCTTCTGGAGCCTACAGTCCCAGAGTTGCAATTGCTGTGGCTTCAGAAGACTGAAAATATGATGTGCTTTGGTATTGATCACCTGCTCTCAGGTCGAGTTGGTGTATCAGAGCCGGGTCGACAATGGCATCGGAATATCCTCCCTGGGTGGAGGGACAGTCTTCAGGGTCACCTGTATCGGACAGGCTGTATGCCGCCTGGGTGGGCATGTGGAATCTTGTGATGTGGTCCATCCTATACATCAATTCGAGGAGATGCGAGGACTTGGAGTATGGCTTCAGAAACAACACCGGCTGAGAATCGAGTGCTGTCCCGACGTTAGAGAGGGTCTGATCACCCATTTCATCGCGTAGTAATCGACTGCCCAATAGGCAAAAATCAAAGAATAGATTCTCTCCATATGCTTTATAGAAGAAAGAGTACCTCTGGGGACCAAGAACACAGAATGGAGAGATAATTACCTCCTGTATCGACCTTGCGAAGTAATAGCTTGGATGGGTCCCTTGCTTTACCATTCGCAACGCAGGTGGCTAGAATCCGGCACACAACACTGTTGGCTGCCCCAGCTTCAATTTCCCCCAAAGATAGAATAAAAGTCGATAGAAATTATCCCTCAAAGATAAGAGTAAAAATTAGCTCAGCTTTGAATTCAAAGGGACGGCATCCGTTAGGCTGTATGTGATAAGTAGAGCGTATCTACGTACAACCATAGAGTGAAGGAGGAAATGAAAGGATTAGACACCTAAGCTCTTATTATACTCTGTTGGGCTGTCATAGCCTGCGAGCAAATCGAGTATTTCGACCTTCTTTGAGTTTCTTCCGCATTCTTAGCAGAAGGCTATTGGTCCAACGCCCAACATGCAGATTTGTTTGTCGAGGCCCAGGGCCAATGTCATATGCTATGCAGGGCAGGCAGCTAATGGCAAGCACCAACGGCCAACGTAAATAGTAATGAGCAGTCTCGCCTATGTATGGTTTGGGCTATACTCGGTGAGTCCGGATGTATTGATTGGAGGCGCAGTTGGGGAACACCGCGTCAGCATTCGGCCACATACGCAGGCCTCCAACAATCCCCAAGACTGCATGATATGAGATACGCAGTACAGCATCCTAACCGATCTATTAATAGATGACCAACTTGAAATGAAGCATTGCGGCCTTACACACGATTGCAGACGTCCTTGATCGCACGTATAACCTTGGTTTGCCCTGCAGTACGCCTCAGAGCCTTGCGTTGGGAAGGGCGATCATTGTCACCGACTCCGCCTCGGTCACAAAATTTATGGACCGCAGTCTCTGGGATTGGATAGATGTGCAGCGCATCCAATGAGGTCTCTCTATATCTCCAACGGCCTCTGACATTGCATTGCATGTCTTGGGGCCACATCAGCCGGCCAAATGTGTGACCGGGAGATAAAACGGTTGGTTAGTCAAGATGCTGGCGTTAAGATAACCGCCGTGGTAGCTGTGAGTGTGTGGTTGTGCAGATAAGTGATATCAAGAAAGCCTGCCCTTCAGGTCCCTTCTTTGATCTATTCATCAAACTGGGGTGAGAGGATTGCTGCACACCGGGAAACAGTTCTTCATATATCTCCACAGTATTCTGGTTCAATTACTGTTGTAAATCTTTGAGGAAACACTCATAAATATTGAAAGTACCCCTGGATTCCTATTTTATTCTATACTTGGTTCATTTGAGAGCCCCCGCCATCTGTTATTATGGCAAAGAAGAAGACCAAGAAACGCAACGGAGGCAAGCCCCCAGGAGCAGGTGAGGCACACAATCAAAAAAAGTTTGATCGATTGGCTTGACTAACAAGATACGATAAAAGCAATGGTTGTCTCGGATGGAATAGACCATGCCATAAGCTTGCAGCTTTGCAAGAGGCTAAATCGTTTCTTTGAGGCCTTGGCCTTCCTCACTAGCCTACAAAAGGCCTGCGGACGAGACATTCGAGAAAAGGCTCCTAGCGAGACTTCAGAGGCAGGAGACAACCACGGTGGGACATTAGAATGCTTCATCAACAAACTGGCTCAAATCAGTGATAATAAGCGCGGTGGACCTACTGTCACATCCCTAGCTATTGTCCGACCGCCTGACAAACTGCTCTATGTATTCGCATCCAACCAAAGGCGTACAGAGGATGCCCAAGCAACCAGCGAATTTATCTTTCGTCTTTTGGATTATCTGAACCGAGCATTTGTAAACCCCGGTTTGAGAGACGACGAAAGTTCCCCGATCTTTGGACATCTTCTTCGTACCATTCTCAGGTTCAACTACAAACGCATTCGGTGGTATCGAAAAAATCTTCTAGAACGCCTTTCTCAATGTTTAGTAGATTGTAAGAGATCCTTATCAGAAGATAGTAAGTTCTTTTGCTTGATATGCGTTTGGGATCACAACGAAGCCGGGCTAAAGACTACCAGGTGACTCGCTCAGGGCGGGCCTCCTTACTCTTGAACACACTGCGCTAAACCAACAAATCCATTCTGATAAAGACGATGCTTCAGGTATGAGTACCCATAGATATTTCAACAGCAAAATGTTCCTAACCTATCTATCGCAGTGGTGTCACGAAGCGATGAGGGTTTGGTACGAGCAGCCACCGACTTGCATCAGTCGCCAATCTTCGAAAAGATAGCCGATAGGGGCAAAGCAGGCAAGATTGACGAGTCCCGGCATTGGTGTGAGCTCCAACATTTCATCGGCCGTCTTTCGTCCTATTTCAGGGCTATTCAGACCATTCTCAGAGCACGCAGACGCTACCCTGAGCTATTCGACACGGAAAGTTTAGAAATCCGGTTCATAGATTCTAGCAAGCCCATCCCGAACCCCATGAACGCATTTCAAGCTGGTCTACCACTTGACCAAAGGACAACGGTTCGTTCCGCGGGTGTTATAATCTCTCGGATGACATCCGTTGCGGCCGAACATGAGATGTACCAACGTTACGCAAACGAACTTCAGCGGTGCGACCTCGACAGACTGATTGCCGATCAATGCCGCAAGCAAACCTTTCGGCCTATTGCCCACAGTGAAGTGCTGCTTCTGGAGTGGCTCCGGACAGAATTCGCAGAGGAGACACATTCAATCCCGTTCTACAACAATATCAAATACATAGGCTGCAGCAAGCCCACGTGCCGTCTTTGCGAGTACTATTTCGCAGCGCACAACAGCGGCGTAAGGGTCCGGCCTCCTCACCGGAACGTGTACGCAAACTGGGTGGTACCTGATGTGTTGGTAGAGGGGGATACCTCGCAGTACAAAGTCAAGATGATCGATGCTGTCTTGAGAAAGATTCGTGAGGATGTTTTCCTGGCGCTGAGTGAAAAGGTTTCCGAGCGCAAGAGGTTCGACTCGGACACATATTCGTTCTGGCCGACGTATCAATCCACCACGGGCGTTTCATCCAATCTTGGCGGCCTGGCGTCCCTAGTTGAGGGTCTTTCTCTTGCCAGCGCAGAAAGTGCTTCTTATTTTGAAGCCACAAGAGATGTGCGCATTGGTGATGATGCTCAGAGCGTGGTTACTCAAGGTAACAATGACAGGGATTACGGTGACGACGATGACGATGGTGGAGGAACACTCCTATTTGCGGGTCGCAACACGCGGATTCAGACGTTGTCAAGGTAGAATAAGCGGTAAGCATAGCATTTCAACTCAAACACTACAAAGTGTCCAATTAGTAAAGCTTTGAAAGGTTCGGCTGGTGTGAACACGAGGCGGTAAAGATCCGGTTCATCGATTAGCACCAAGATACAGTCCATGGCTGGCAACAGTGACCAGTGTGAAACCATCTGGGTTTCGCTGCAAAATATTGATTGCATTGCATGTCTTCTTATCAATTCTCCAGTCATGTGACTAGTTGACGCCGCGCCTGAGCAAAAAATTCTCATCATGGCTGTTGGTTATCACTTCGAAGGGATATCCCAAGTCACATATACGTATGTGAAGGATCGTGTGGTTGTTGCTTGTATTATGGTGTATCTAGACTTTTGCATCCACCTGTTGACATACCCTTGTCAGGGAAGAGTGGATACTGCCGGGGTGGCGGTGCGTCACGTGAGCATCACGTGACCCACCTTTCCCGGAGCATACCTCCCATATACCAACAATGGCCTTCATTGCATGTTCTTGCACGGACCTGAATTGGTTACACTGCTGCGCCATCCCTCTCCAAGCCATGCCTTGGCAAGACGCAACTGTACCTAGTCAGCCCGTGTCAACTCCCGTCAAGCAGTTCCTAGCAAAGCTCCAATGGGGCAACGGGGCAACGGGGCCTCAGCTCATCACGATGACGAGGGCGCACCTTGTCTGAGAATACCTATGCTTCCCCACAAGTCAATCGATCGGCGATCTCCCGCTGACAGTTTGGGGCTAGACGACCCTCCCAGGGGCCGTTCATCTCTCCTCCTGTTCTCTTTGTGTGTCTCCTTTTCATTGGTGCGCTCGAGGGCATTGCGGAGCGCATATCCCGAACAGGAAAACAGCTACCCCTTGATGATGATGAACGCCGTTGACGTCACTAACCGGTCATTGCTACCGGAGATGTCATCCCTCTCTCCCGGTCCAGGTCCGTCCGTCGTCAGATCTTGTGGTTGCTGAGGTGCAAGTCCCGGTTTTCAACTCCAGCGCATTGACGGAGTCAGCTTTGTTGGTGAGATGATGATGGCTCAACGAATCAGCTCCCCCCCCCCCCCCCCCCTTGACAGGAGTCAATTGAGCCTTGGCGTTCAGCTCCAATAGCTCGTCATCCTGACTTCAGTTGTGGGAAGCACGTGTGACGAATGTCTTCCCTGTTTGCTCGTGTGCGCCACTAGGGTTTCCGATGCATCTTAGCCTGGAAATCCCATAGCCGAGAAGGGAGAATCCCCTACTTCGTTCCTCGTTCCTCGTTGCTCCTTGCTTTCAAAATCAGCCAGCTGTCCACTTACGTATCTTTTCTCTCCTCGGCGTACCTTTCCCCCTCGACTACCACACCTTTGATACCCAAATCACCTGCTTATTCTACTTGATTTACTCATCCGAACAATCTCCACGAGAATATTCCGTTCTCATACTCTGTCGGACACCTCATTGGATTCGCCAATTGCCGACGTATCAAACCGCCAAGATGATGTCCGCTAGACCCGTCGTTCGCTCGGTTCCTAGAGCATCGCGCGCCATCCGCGTTCCCCGCCAACAGCCCATCCGCTTCCAGTCCACCACAACCTCCTCATCAACAACAGGCAGCGCAGGCTCGGGTAGCTCCCATTTTGGAGCTGGCGTCGCCGGTGGTATCGCTGGTGCCGGTCTCTTCTTCGCCATCTATTCCTTCACTCCCGCGGGTCGCGCCGCCTCCAAGGTCAACAAGGCCGCGAAGGAGGCTGAGAAGAAATACACAGCTGCCGCCCAGAAGCTGCAGGAAAACACCCCTTCCCCCGACCAGGCCATCGACTACATTAAGCAGTTTGCTTACTCCTACGTCGCCTGGATCCCCGGCGGACGTTCCTACGTCGACTCTGCCTTCAATGACTTTGAGACCGTCCGCAAGAATCACAAGGAGGAGGCCGACGAGATTGTCAACGATGCTTACAAGCAGTTCCAGGAGGTCGCCAAGGCTGGCCTGAGCCTTGACGCCGTCCACAAGGCCTACGAAGTTCTGGCCGACATTTCCAAAAAGATCGCCAGCCTCGGTGGCGACGCCATTTCCGACATTGTCGACAACCACCCTCAGCTCAAGGAGAAGCTCGGCGGCAACGTTGACCAGCTCAAGGACATGGGAGCCAAGTATGGCCCCGAAGCCAAGAAGCAGGTCGACGAGACATGGAAGCAGGTCCAAGATGTTCTGGCCGGTGGCTTCACCGCCAGCAACTTTGAGAAGGCCCGCAAGGTCATAGAGGAGAAGGTCGAGCAGGTCCGCAAGCTCGGCGATGAGGCCTGGAAGAAGGCTTTCGAGGAGGCTAAGCCCTACCTCAACAAGAACCCCAAGGTTAAGGAGCTGGTCGAGCAGAACGTTGACGCCCTCAAGCAAGGCAACGCCAAGGAACTCTTCGAAAGGGCCAAGAAGGCCGTGGAGTCGGGTGACCTGGGGGGCCTAGAGAGCTACGTCGGCGACGCCGTCGACAAGGCCAAGTCCAAGGGCTCCAAGCTCGGCGAGAGCTTCGGCCTCGACCAGTACTTTAAGATGATTCCCGACGGCGACCAGATCATGCCCAAGCTGAAGCAGCTGCGCGAGGTTGCCGACAAGCACAAGGATGAGGGCGAGAGACTCTTGAAGGAGACGATTGAGGAGATCAAGAAGGTCCTCGAGAACAAAGCCCAAAAGGCCGAGGAGATCGCCGACAAGGCGAAGAAGGAGGCCAAATAGAGTAGCACGACCACGCATGCAGCATACATCTGATAGCCCCACGCAGGCTTCTCGAGGGCGGAGTAATGCCTATACAATACCTTAAAAGCCGTTTCCTTGTTCAAAGACAAATAAATTAATTCATCACTGTGTTATAACCAGCTCTGATGTCGTACGAGTCGCTGTCCATGTGAGATTATTATCGTTACCAATGTCGGCAGGGTTCTCAGTAGGGTGGTGGTCTTGAACCCAGCCCTGGACGGTTTAACGCCAGAGTCAAAACAGGCTTGAATGTTTGGTTGCCACTACAGGGAGATACCTGCTCCTTTAAGAAAATGAGCCTAAAGTACAATATTCTTCATGCCAGCACTGGTAATTATTATTGCTAAGAGAGAAACCCTACATAATAGAACAATATGGACAAACATGTTGTCAGGACGATAGATCCAATATGTTGATCAGCCTTCTACGTTGTGCAATGTAAAGTTCTAGATTCGTCTATTGATGCCCTGGGACAGAAACCGCTTATAAACAGCTGTTGCACATAAAAACGACGCCGTTAATTGCGTCGCAGCAACTAACGCCTTATACATCACTTTGTGACAACAGCCTGTTCTATATCGTTTCCCCTAAAGTTCCAAGTCCGGCGTAGGAGTTGCGGTAACAAAACCAGCAGGGCAGACAGCGAGTGCGGCTGACAAACGCATTTTGATGATTAGGAGAGGATATAAGCATATTAATATGTCATAGATGGTAGAGGAAGTGACGAATCGAGAATATTAACCGGCCTGGATTAGAGTTGCTATTTGGGTTGTGGTGTCTAATTAGTATCGTGCATGTTGTCCGTCTCAACGTGGCTTGGGTAGCTCAAATCTTTTCTGTTTTGATGTTTATAGCTATAATAACTATTCTTCAAGGCACCACAGAGGGGAGATCATGACTCCTGACATACTAAGCTGAGACGGCGTTTTTTTCTTGGGCTATTATGCTAAAGAGAATAATGGAGATGTTTGTTACCAAGCAGTGGTCGTTCTCTGCTGAGAGCCAGTGGCCTGTCTTCGCGCATTCTCCAGACGAGAAGTCAGTTCACTGAGATTATCCCGGATGACTCTGCTCGAATTTTCTGGTCTGTGATGAAAGGTGGCAGTGCTAGAAGCCTTGGGGAGGGTACGGCGGCATCGGTCTATGCACATGAAATGGAGAGACATCAACTATGAGTTGCGTAATTTTGGCCGCCATTTGATCTCACGTCTCTTAGGTTGGAAGGTAAGACGCCAGATTAATCCGGCAGATACAATCGTCTACCGTCGACATCAGATTGTCATTAAAAGATTGTGTTGCAAAATACGACAAGACTCATTATACAAGTTCCCGAAATTCAAGGACTTTGACTTGAGCCTCTACATCTATGAAGGCAACGGGAACTGTGACTACAGGTATACGAACATATACCTGTAGTCATAGTTCGGACGGCTAGTTTATGCTATAAGTTGACTGAAGCTGGCAGATACCTCGCCCGCCTATCACTGGGATCATTATAGAACTTTGAGGGAAGAAACAAAGGCTCCTAGCAATCTCCCAAAGGGCTTCTGGGCAGTTGTTTCTTGCCTCATGGTGCAACTTGGTGTCCTCTTTCTCAAGCTCTTCCGAACCCTCCACCAAAAGGCCTCGCCCTACCCTTGCTGGTATCGTCCCGATAGCTTCATGTCGGCTCCAGAAACAAACATTTCGCAACTACGTCGCGGACATAAAAGGTCTTGCTGAGGCGCAGTTGGTAAATGACAGCCGAGTAGATCCGTAGTTAACTTCTGGCATAAGCGAAGTACAGCCTACTATGTACAGCCTCGGCAGGCCAATTGCTAGGGATCCTAGCGATTTATATGCAAAGAGGAGGTGCAAGACCCATTCTCAATCGTGTCCAATAAACCGTAAAAGGAGGTAGGTTCATTTACCTTTTCAAGATCGTAATATAAATGGGCTATATCGACGTTCTTGGCCTGTTCAAACTGAGATATCCCGAGAAGTGGTCCGGTCTACCGCCTATTCGGCATTATGACAATTCGACATTAAGCCTATGGCGCGGTGTTCTTACTTGTTGACAGGTACTTCTTCAACTTGGACCTAATTTGCAAAGGATCGTGAAAGCCTTTGCTGTAGATTCATCTTCGATTTTAAGGTAGTTCGTTGTTAGTTTCCTCTTAGACCAGGCAAACTCCGTTACCCCATCTTCAAATATTAACTAAAGGATGGAAATTGACGTTTGCCGTGTCCCGGACATAAGAACTGAAGAACACGCTCCTTTGCTTGCATTGCTATCTAAACCTTCCTAATATAAAAGGTAATGCTTCTGGCACTAATGGAGAAATGGAGAAGCCGTTTCTGAATTAGTTCTTACCTATGCATCTCATATTTTACAACGTTGACTGGGAAGTATTATTTGCCGCCTAGGAGTGGCTTGCAATTGGGGGAAGCAAAAAACATCCAGAACACAGGCGGACCAGCGTCGCTATAATACTAGCTTACTTGCTGAATTGCTTGAGAACTGAATGACTCTGTTTGTTGGTTTCCTGCGATTGTTATTATTACGTTGCCTCGAGAACCCAGGGACAAAAGGGGCTGTTACTGGAGAAAAGCAAAGGTCAGTTTGTTGCTGAGGGACTAATGGATAGCCGCCGGCAGGATGCAAAAGTTGAGGGTGAACAGAGACAGAAATAGATGGTTTACTTTTGGGATTTAGTGATTTTTGGCTAAATCAAAACTTGGGCCTGTCGCTTTGCACTCTTCACATGTTTATACGTGCAAAGCCGATGGTCTTGTGAGGTACACGACCACTTCCTCTACCGCCTAACACGGGAGCACGCGTGACTGGCAGCTACTCTTCCCCTCAATTGACGTGCATGTACCTGCCGATCTCGTCCTTATAACCGCTTGGATCCCAGGATCAGCAAGTTTTCCCACCCAAAAGGTAGGGTTCTTTGGGAGCCATCACCGCTAAGGTACCATCAATACACCGCTATGCTCGGCTCCGAGATCCCCATTCGTCTTTCTTGGCCGGAGACCTAACCGAATGTCACAACTCAGATGCTACCCTGGGTCCCTGGCTGACTTGATGATTATGCTTCTTTCGCCTGGTACTAACCCGAGGGAACAATAGTCTCATACGCGCAACAACCAGAAGACTTCCTGATACTAGTCACCTACGTAATATGCGTTGACCCTTATCTCAGTAAGGCGTGTTGTAGGAGTATATTGCCAAGACGTACCATCGCCAAGACAGTGTGATCGAGCAATAGTGACGCCCATGAGCATCGGAAGATGGTCGACTTAAAAGGGACTCTGGCCTCAAGGCTCAATCGGCAATCCTACTAACCACGACAGTTAACTTGACTTTTCGAGATCCAAAGTCGCCATGCGTCCCGCATCCCTTGCTCTAGCCGCATCACTCTCTCTGGGTAGCGTAAATGCTGCTCTGAGTATTGTTCCCGGGGCAACCTGGACAGCTGTGAGTAATTGATCGTTGGGAAAGCCAAGATAACTCAGGCCTGACAATTGGTCCGCAGACAAACACCGGAGAACACGTACAGGCCCATGGAGCCGGCATCATGTAGGTTTTCAACAAGACCTAGAACCCCTGATGCGTAGATAACGGTGGAGGAAAATACGCGTCTGTTAGATTCAATAGAGGCTGATCGTGAGTAGCGAGGAGAATGGCGTTTACTATATGATTGGCGAAGAAAAGACCGACGGCGCGTTGTTCCAGGCTGTCAACTGTTACTCATCAACCAACTTGGTCGAATGGAGCTTCGAAGGACGTCTTCTGACCCGCACTGAAGAAGCTGGCGATCTCGGCCCCAACCGTATCATCGAGCGGCCCAAGGTTACCAAGAACGATGTTACTGGCAAATACGTCCTCCATCTCCACGTTGACTCGTCAGACTACAAGGATGCGCGTGTCGGTGTCGCGACAGGCGACACTGTCTGCGGCGAGTATGAGTACATCCGGAGCTTCCGTCCCTTTGGCTTCCAGAGCCGTGACATTGGTATCTTCAAAGACGATGATGGCGCTGGTTATCTCTTATCCGAGGACGTAAGCAACAATTCGCTTGAGCAGTAGATTCGAGACACTAACGTTACGCCAGCGCGAGTACGGAACCCGTATCATCAAGCTTACAGAGGACTATCTGGATGTTGCTGAGGTGACTTTCGGTTGGGAGTATTTCGCCGAGTCGCCCGCCCTCGTCAAGCGCAATGGCACATATTTCATTTTCGGCTCTCACCTCACAGGCTGGAACCCCAACGACAACGTAAACTCTTCGTGCTTAGATTGACGAGGACTCCAGCTAATAGCTCCATAGGTCTACAGCCACGCCACATCCCTTTCCGGCCCCTGGTCTGAGTGGACCGAGTTTGCTCCCGTCGGTTCTACCACCTATAGAAGTCAAGTCAGCTTCGTCCTCCCGTTAGGCACAGACAAGGCCATCTACATGGGAGACAGATGGCACTCGACGAACCTTGCCGCAAGTACCTACATCTGGCTTCCTCTGCAGATCGACGGCACCACTGCAAAGCTCGACTGGCATGACTCTTGGAATGTGGATGTCGAGGCAGGCGCCTGGTCTGAGTCGACAGTCACAACCGAGATTGAAGGGGAGACCGCCGAGCTGACCAACGGAGCTCGCGTTGTCGCCTGCTCGCAGTGCAGCGGATCATCGGCAGCGGGATACCTGGGCGGAGATATTGATGGGACCGCCACCTTCAACTTCAGCGTTGCCCAGGCCGACCGTGTAACGCTGATTGTCAACCACAAGAACGGCGACATGGCTTCTCGATATGCTGCGGTGTCAGTCAACGGCAAGGAACAGTCTGTAGCTTTTCTGTCCACGTCTCATCTGTCTACCACGGGGAGCAGCGCTATTCATGTCGATGTCCAGCAGGGTCAGAACACCGTGATCTTCTCGAGATCTGAAGGCTGGGGCCCGGATGTTGACCAGCTCGTTGTTCCCAGTGCCTGAATGAAGAGTGAAAACATACCGCGAAGTTGATAGTTGAGGCAGTGATACATAGTATTTGAGTTAAGCTCACACCTCTTGTACCGTTTCTCCAGTGCACTGAATGAATGCTAATCAGAAATTCTGAACCGTATATTTTTGCTTGATTGGAAGTTAACACAAGTCTAAATCTTGAAAGATGAGTTGTATGCACGTCGTCCGCTTTGACAATGGCCAGCGACGATAACAGCAGCGAGTTTGACGCGAGACCAACTGAAGCCAGAAGAATTTACGGAGTCTTACCCCGTTTTGTTTTACCGATTCCAGCTTTTATTCCTCCATTGCGAGAAACTACGCAAGATACCGATAGGGAGAGCTTCCTGCGCGACTGGATGAATGTAGATTCGTCGTCTTCCAGAAACAAAATCTTCTTTGAGGGAGTCATGGAGTAGACTACTTGCCCCAGTAGTTTATCAGTGGACATCTAGATAAGAGCCTGAATAGTAATTAGACTTCTGTTAAGTTAATATATGTGATTGGGGGTGGTTGACTGTCAGAGCATCGTCAAGGACAAAGAACGATTCGTGTCTTCACGCTTAGGCTTAAGTCCACCTAACCGTGATATAGGAGCACTAGATTGAACATGGGTGAGCCCGAACCACCTGGAAAGGTGCTTTAGTATGCATCAAGAAAATAAGCCAGACCATTGAATAAGTTGTTTGTCTCATTAGCGTCATGGACCTCATGTTTTGATGGGAGAAGCGTCGTCAACACAGCCTAAGACCTTGACGAATATTCACCCAACTTTGAATTGTCACATATCAGTTGCAGAAAAAGACTAACTGCATCATGCTAGGAGCAAACTATAATCTTCCGAGAAGATTTTTGCTTCTCAATTCACCTCAAATAGCCAAACATCTTATCGCGGAGGGCACAGTCAGGTCAGTCGCTTGGATTCCGTCCGCGGGAAACGCGTTGACCTCGGGCAGCACTGTTCCCACGTAGCCCCGCCGCCCGCGGAAAAGTCCTTAAGGCCAGTCTCCCATCTAGATAAAAAGGTCTCGGACGGAGTCGTTTCAACCGAGAGCAATTCAATCACATCTCGTCTGCTGCATTCACCTACAAATTAGTATCCTTTTTGTTGATTTTCAGTGATGGGGTCCGACATCACCGCCGCCTTCTGGGCGAAAACCGACAAGTACCTGATGTCCACGGGTGTCCCCTATTCTCCCATCATCATAACAAAGGCAAAAGGCACGAAGCTCTACGATGATGGGGGACGCCAGATGTTGGATTTTACATCCGGCCAGATGAGCTCTCTTCTGGGCCACTCTCACCCGGAAATCGTCGAGGTCGTTCAGAAATACGTTGCCGAGCTGGATCATCTGCTCAGCAACATGATCACGCAGCCAGTTGCAGATCTTGCGGAGAGGTTAGGCAAACTGCTCCCCGCCCCCCTTGAGAAGGTGAGTTCTCATCCTGCGCAGCACCATCAGCGACGGAACAGCAGTTAACTCTCTTCTTGTAGTCCTTCTTCTTGAACACGGGCTCCGAGACAACAGAGGCAGCAATCAAGATGGCCAAGCTCCACACCGGGAAGTTCGAAATCGTCGCCATGTCGGCAAGCTACCACGGCCTCACCCAGGGTTCCGGCTCCGCTACCTATTCCGCCGGTCGAAAGAACGGCGGGCCGGCCATGCCCGGCCAACTCGCCTTCCCCGCGCCATACGCCTATCGCTCGGTCTTCCGGAAGCCCGATGGCTCCTACGACTGGGAGACCGAGATGGACTTCGGATGGGCCATGATTGACAGACAGAGCGTCGGATCCCTGGCGGCTTTCATAATGGAGCCCATCCTGTCCACCGGTGGAATCCTCGACCTCCCCAAAGGTTATCTCAAGCGCCTCAGCGAGGAGTGCAAGAAGCGCGGCATGCTGCTCATCCTTGACGAGGCGCAAACAGGCGTCGGCCGCACTGGTAAGATGTTCGCCTTTGAGCACGACGGCATCGTGCCCGACATCCTCGCCCTGTCAAAGACGCTCGGCTGCGGCCTGCCTTTGGCCTCGGTCAGCACCACCGCCAAAGTCGCGCAGGGATGTAAAGAGGCCGGTTTCCTGTGGCTGACGACGCATCTCAACGACCCTCTCACTGCCGCGGTCGGCAACAAAGTGCTCGAGATAGTCGTGCGCGACAATATCTGCCAAAAGGCCACGGAGTGCGGTGAGCAGCTGCGCGCCGGTCTGCTGAAGCTCCAGGAGAAGTACTGGTGCATCGGCGACGTCCGCGGACGCGGCCTTTTGCAGGGCATCGAGATCATCTCCGACGCCAAGACGAAGGCGCCTGGGCCGGACCTCGGCCAGGCCGTCTCTGATCGAGCGATGGAGTTGGGTCTCTCCTGTAACGTTGTCAACTTGCCGGGAATGGGCGGCGTGTTTCGGTTGGCGCCTCCGGTCACGGTGACTGCAGATGAGATCGAGGAGGGGCTGAGGTTACTGGATGAGGCATTCGGCTACGTTTTGGCGCAACGTGAAAAGACGGTCCCTATTGTCTGAGGAATCTTGAGGTTTTTGCCCCTATGCAAGGAAAGACATTCCCGATGTGAGTTGATGCTGTAGGGAAAAGAAGCAGGGATGCGGCCCACTTTCATCCCCCAATCGTTATGCTCTTGATCTTCTATGTCAGCAACGTGATTTTGAAAATTTCATGAAACCTACAGACACCTGACCTGGTCTTGAATTCTTATATACAAATCTTGTTGCCTATATTTGCATGACTAACTACTCTGAATTTGCCACAATGTGAGGAAGTCCCAGAATCTCTGTCCGGGGGCAGGGGTCCGGAGGGGCCGTTCCGGCGCGGAGGGTTGGAGCCCTATCTGGAAACTGACATATGGTCCAACTCTCCCCGGTACAGACATCGTCCTACAACCAGCGGCGGACATAGCTCAGTTGGGAGAGCGTCAGACTGAAGTTAACTTCAATCACTTAATCTGAAGGTCGTGTGTTCAATCCACACTGGCCGCATGGTATACCTTTTGAGGGTTTCATTACCTTATCACTTTTGCTTTTCCATTAGAGAGTTTGTTTAGAGGATGTTACTTCTCTCGCAAGCTTGACTGAACCTAACTAGGACACATACAGTGGGGGTAGCAAAAGTCCAGCCGAGTGAATTCCCAACTCACATCGCGATTTTTCACACACGTCAAGTCAGCACTTACTTACTTTTTTTTACCCCTTTACAATATCCCTCGTCAAGGCTGGTATACTAAATACTAACTAACTAAGTATATAGATTGATAAAGCTGCTTTCTCTTAATACAAATAAATCCATATCACTTTACCATTCATTCATTGTATGTTCAATACCATTGGTTTTCAAACTCAAAGAAGTTGACTTTGCAGGGCTGGATTGGGTGATTCTGGCATCTAGCGGAACTTTTGCTTACCCACTCCACTCACTGTACACACACACCACTAACTTTCGCCCATGTCACTCACTCATGCTGCCGTAGCATACATACAACATATACATACATACATACATACATACATACACTTTAAGCTTTTCCAGCACTTCCACAGATGTCGATCCACCGCTCAACTTCCTCCTGCAGAATGTTCATACCGTCTTCCATCAATTGCGAAAACGGCTTATTGACGTTCTCCTGTAGGTGGGTGTTCCAGACCTCGAGTAGTAGCTTGTTCACGTTCAGTTTGATGGCGCCATTGTCGATGCATCGCTTCATAATATCCGCACTGAAGCCATTGGTGCCGTGTAACGCCATCAAGACCCGGCTGTTGACCTGCTTATTGATGTTCACCAGCCGTTCGTAGTCCAGCTCAGGGCCCTTGGGGCCATAGCCCCCGTGGATGTTGCCGATGCTAGGCGCCAGGAGGTCGATCTCGGCGCCGATGAAGTCCTCAACCTCCTCCGGGGTTGTAAACAGAGCTGGGTTCTGTTAGGTCACCGGACGTGCGATCGCGTTTCACATATCTCACCCTCCAAGTCTCCGGTATCTGCGATACCATCCTCACCACCATTGATACGACCGCTCTCGGCCTCCACGGCGATGCCGTGGTCGTGGCAGACCCTGGTTAGCACCTTGGTCTTGGCAAGATTCTCCTCGTGATCGTAGTGACTCATGTCCACCATGATGGAGTCGAACGGCATTGTCGCTGCGATTTCCCGGATGTCCTCCTCATCTTGGGCGTGATCGAGATGCAGCGCAATGGGGACCTTGGCTGACTTGATGGCTGCGGCGACAGCCCATGGCAGAGTTGGAAGCTGCTTAACCGTTGAGGGAAAAAGGAGGATGAGCATCGGCGACTTCTTGGCTTCCGCTGCCCTTACGTAGGCAGTCAGATGCTCAATGTTATACCTGATAATTCTTTAGCCCTGGATAGCGATTGAAGCTTCCACTTACATACGCGACAGCGCCAAGAACTCCATATTTGCCTTCGGTTGCAGTCTGGAGAATCTGCAGGGTGCGATTTCGCGACTTCTTCTCGGACCAGGATGTCATTCTAGGGACTTAATCGAGCACTCGCCCGAGGGACAAGCGAGTAGATGAAAAGTATATAAAGTATTAGTTAGGTCTTATAACATATGGAAGGTTGGCCTTTTTATGTGTAGCAGCTTGTTGTTGTCGCTGTGATGAGGCTATTGTTGTATGTACCACATGCCCCGCGGCCCATCGCTGAGAACCCCGCAGCCGAAGACGTTTTCTATTACCTGAGGGGGGGGGGGGGGGGGGGGGGGGAACGGTGGAAGTATATCCGTAAATCGGAGCTACCGTCCTCTTATCTTTTCTTTTACCCTCGGGTGTTCCAAGGATGGCCGAGGATAGTAATGAACCCTGGTCCGCTACTGACGGTAACACTGAAAAGAGACCATCAACGTAGAGCCATCAACGTGCAACGACCTAGGCGGCGGTCACGCAGGCGAGGGCAGCAGTAGAACCAGATGAATCAGTAATTGGCTACATATTATGATGCATCATTCATTGAATAATACTTAGCCGCGAGAAAGGCGATTGTAAGACTCAAGAGACACAACGTGACAACCCAGCAGGGATTATAGAAGTTCGGCAAAACGGCACATTCGGGTTCAGCGCGTGTTTAGCGGGCACATACATGGCCTGGTTTTCGCATTTGAGACCGGCATTAACGATGAATGATTTTCGTGGGAGAAGCCACTCAAAACCCCGTCACCGAAGATTATTGAGGCTCAAGATTGTAGGCGCATCTCCAGGCAATCTTTGGACTGTGTAGAAAGTCATTCATGCTCTCCCTGTCACCCAAGGCGGGCGTAAGAAATACCACCCTGTCTCTTCACAGCCGCAGGTGCCTGTGGCTCATCTTGCTCAGGTGATATGGTATCTGACCAACAGATTAGCGCCGCTGATCCTCCTGCAGGCTGCCTATGCAACACCCAATCCAAGGTGATACTTCTGAAGGCTTGGTCCCGTAGCTTGTTCGCAGAAGCTAGGGGTATTGAGGCTGGTGAGCAATAATCATGCAGCCTGGTCGGCAAGTCACGCAGACACGCGCATGGGTTCGTTCGGTGACCTTAAGGGTGGCTACATAAGCAGGCAGACAGGCGGCCGACTAATGACTGCGTTGGCAATTCCATGGGCACAGCGCGTGCTCTCATGGAACCGGCCTATTTAGATGTTACTTTCTCCGCCTATGTCTGTTGTGTAAACGAGCAAAAAGTTGCCCGAGAACCCTGGAAGCAATGAGGAGCCATGTCGGAATTTAAGAACTGGACGCAGGAGACCGAGATGGCAGTGCTCAGTGAAGTAGCCGCGGCTCAGAACGATAGCCCCGAGCGCGTCGAACCGCGCCATTCGCTCCCTGCCCAGCCCTCAGAGAAGACGCACATCAACAGTCCCGAGTCTCCTCGCCCGTCAAGCCCAACGCCGCACTGGAACCGTCTTCCGGGCTTTGCACACATTGACGGTGATGTCAACGGCCGTGGGTACAACGAGACGTTGGTCGACATCGTTTGCGTGCCGTGCCCAGGTGCTGATCCTGTCGAGACATGGGCCCGCGATCCGCTGCCGGAGGGTTACTTCGGGCGGCCCAGCGATGTATCGATAAGTGCGGTAAAGGAACTTGCGGGCGCATCCATCTTGTCGCCCACGATCAACCGACACCTCCCGATGGCGACCCATCTTTGGGTAAGGCAAGGGATCCGGAAGGAAGTCAGCGAGGCGCGCGTGTTGCTCTACCGCCACCGAGAGTTGGTTGAGGGTATGACATTGGACGACCTCGCACTGGACCTCATCGAGCAGGTCTGGAACGTACGATATGGCAACGTGAGTGCCCCCCGTTTGAACCAAAGCGAGAGGAGACCCGAAACTGACTGTACTTCAGCAACGCTCGCGCCCCTTGTTCTTTATCGCGCACAGCGTTGGCGGGCTCGTTGTCAAGCTGGCGCTGCTGCATGCCTCCAGAACCGAGCGATACAAACCTTTCATGTATAACTGCCATGGCGTCTCATTCTTCGGTGAGTTGGACCTCTTTCTCGACGCCCAGCCTTGCCGATGTCTTGTCTAACTGTTAACCAGCGACTCCGCATAGGGGCTCGAGTTACCTGTCAATGAAACATTTGGAGGATAGCATCCGTCGTCTCCTTCGGCTTCAAAGGCCCTTGCCACGCTCTATCTCTGACTATCTCAGATTAGGCCATAAGCCCCTTCTAAAAATGCATGAAGAATTCTCGACCATCGCCAGTGAGCTCAGGATTTGGACCTTCTATGAGACCATCGACTCCCAGCTGTCAGGCTCCGGTTCCACAAGTCGAGGGCGCGCCAAGGAAGTCCGTTTTGGCGCCCCCCTCGCCTCCATCAAATCATCAATGGTTGGTGTGCGGCAGGAGCATGTCTTCTCCTTGGACAGCGAGCATAGCAATTGCGCTTCGTTCGGCGTGGGGAACACGGAGACTATGAATACCTATCTACAAGAGCTCGCTTTTGCTGTGCAGAGGGCAATGGAACTGAGCTCCCAGTACATTCACACGCCCTTGAATCTCAAGAAACACGTAAAAGTCGAAATCATCGGCTTCTACGAAGACCCGGATGCCGAGATGGAGTCTGCCATACGCCTTTACTTCACCAAGCTTCATCTTCAAAAGTTCCTGGAGCAAGGTCCCGAGCGATGTCTTGAACAACGACTGCAGAAGACAGCATTGAGGCCGCACTCCGACCCGGATCCACCGCACCCGACCCAAGATCCGCATAAGAGCAACAAAGGCATCGGGATCCTGTCCAGTTTCCAAGAGCTCGGACAGAAGGTTTGGCAAGGTCACTCAGACTCCCCAAGCCGGCCCAAGACCCCCGATTCAGAAAGTCAAGGCTCACCGGGAATCATGGTGACCCGTCCTTCCGCAGTGGAGGGCTCGCATTCTATGCCTGTTGAGACCATTCGAAGAATGCAAAGCCTGAAGGTGCCACCTCTCTCCCCGCCTGGGTTCAATCGTCCATCGAGCCGTAGTAGCAACGCCGGAAGCACGAGGTCAGACCCTACCGACCTGGAGTTATCACCAAAGGCCATGTATCCGGAATCGTTGCCAGTGATGGGCGTGGGGAAAAGCTATTCGGAGCCGTTTTCCAGGCGTCAAGATCGACTTTCGCGAGGATCGGCGCTCGACGACCTGACGGCGGGATTCTCGAGACCTGATCCGGCCAGCAGAAGGTTTATGTGGATTCATACGCCATTCACGAACCCATCATGGGTGAAGGTGAGATCAGTCTCCTTGGTGCGGCTGTTGGGTGTAGTAATGCTGATGTGGATCAGGATATTCTCGGAGTCCTGGCGAACCCCCATGACCCAAGCTTCATAAAGCTTTCCAACAACGACAATTGGGCTTCGAAGCATGTCATAGGGAGGCATTCTCAATCCCAGGCCCCTTTCGTCAAGCCATCCTGCAACTACATACCCCCTGGATCAAGTGAGACTTTTATGGATAAAATGAACAAATATCAAAAGCTAACTCCCCGGCCAGCTCCATCGCCTCATCCATCACCAAACCTGTCTGGCCGTACTATCTCTGGCAGTGGCTCTTCGTCGGGCTATCTCTACATGTACCTCCCGTTCCTTCATTTCGACACATATATTGATATCCTCCATCGGCGCAACTTTATCAAGCGCCGCATGCAACATGGGCGTGCTCGTCCCGTCCCTTCCGATGTGGCAGAACTGGATTCTCCAGAACTTAGGATGATATGGGAGTACATCGGATATGATCCACCACTCAACTATCGTCGTACTCTAGACCAGTTTGCCTACCCATCGTTGAGGGACACATGGGCCCGAGACGATGATCAGATGCTGTACAAGCTGACGAAGGACCGCACTCCAAACGTGATGGATCGAGATCAGCTCATGCTGCAGAGGGGACCGACGAGCGGTTCAACGTGGAGTCCTGGGGAAAAAGTGAGCCCCTCAAATACAGGCCTCTTGGAGGAGGATACCTTGGATACAGACGACGAAGAGACCGACCTGGACGAGACCATCAAGGATGGAAAGGTCTTAATGGTTGATCAGTTATGGCTATGGGCCATCGATACGAGTGAGTCCCTTTGCCCCTTGTGCAGGGAAGCATATCATGCCAACATTTATCTCCAGCAACATTGTCGACATTCTTCAACCGCAGAGAGTCGAAGCGAAAAGAAGGACCTCTATTTCAGCAATCGGACCTCAGAAATAGTGTTTACAACGAACTTAACGGAGATTTGACAGGGCGTTGCGAGAACGCGTTGGACCTAGCAGCGTTTATCGTACTCCATGCGATCACCGCTTTGCTGGATCGGGCCTCGCACCCAGACCTGGAGATATTCAGAATCTTCGAAGAGGCCATCAGCATGCTGGCGAGTAATCCCTATTCCAGCTGCTTGCGTGCCCGCGGACTAACACTGAACAGACCGAACGCATGACTTCCTCCCTGAAGCGCTTCCGTATGCAAACGTTCAAGGATGTGAGCGGCTCCGACTCGGACTCGGACGGCAACAGGCCCGAGTCCATCAAGAAGCGCCACAAGCGAGAGCTTGAGGAAGCCGAACGCGAGAATCGTGAAAACACTTCGGCTCTCATGGAGCTTCGCGACATGGAGGATGAGCTCAAGTCTCTGGTGAAGCTGTTCGAGGCCCAGGAGGTCGTCGTCCGGAACATGAAGTCCATCTTCGAGGGGGAGGATACTAAGCACTTGACCCGACACGGCCTGATGTATCTCGAAGAGGCGCTGAGCAAGGTGGACGGGTACAAGAGCCAGACGGTGGAGATGCTTAAGCGTGTTGACACGACGAGGACTGATGTGAGTTCCGATTGCAACCGGGAAAACGAACGGGTTTGTTTTTGGCTTCGAGCGACATTAACTAACAGTCACTCTCATGTCTAGTATGAAAAACTTCTCGAGATGGTCCAACGCAAGGCCCAAGTCGACGAAGTCCGCTGGTCCCGTCTCCAGACCGAGCTGGCATCCTCACAAAACCTCTCCGTCATGATCTTCACCACCTTCACCGTCATCTTCCTCCCCCTGTCCTTTTTCAGCAGCCTTTTCGGCATGAACACCGTCGAGTGGGACAGACAGCTCCCGACAATCGGGTTCATCGGCGCCGTCTCGCTGCCCGCGTCTGCCGTTATCATCTCCGCGGCCCTCGTCGCGGCATTCAGCAGCCGCGTGCAGGGCTTCGTCAGGACCGGGTACAAGGGCGGGAAGAATGTGCTCCAGGCCTTGGGATCGGCAGTCATGGAGTTCATGCCGCGCAGGAAGCAGGAGAAGAGGCGCGTCAACAAGGCGGAGAGGGAAGAGAGAAGGACGAGGAAAATGGATCGCGGGTATGACTTCTGGCAGAATGTCAGGAGGGAGAGGGCAAGTGAGTATCGTATCCCGGAGGTAAACCGTCACAGAACGAGAACATAGCATCGCGAACGTCATCCAACGAAGGCCGGTGTCAGGTCTCAACAATACATTACTATTATATCATTAAATCGTTAGAGTAAATGACCCCTCGTCTTACTCGCTGGGCACGCGCCACTCCCTATCGCTGTTGACTTGGCTATGCTAGCGCGGACATCCCAATTTTGCCGTTCCGACCTTCAGCAAGCAGACCCCAGAGGTGATCTTCCCACTCTTGAAAGTGCTGGCAGCAATGCTCTGAGTGATAGTGAACGTGTCGGTCTTTGTTTCTCCGGAATCCTTGTTTCGTTTGCAATATTGGTTCGCGTTCGGGCATTTCGCCTCTCCGAGTTGGCACTGCGGTACACAAACCGTTACCTTCTTCCCTAGATTGCCATCGGAGCACGTGAGGCGAACAGGCTTACACACGCCACCACCTGGACAGGGGTTGCCGTCGTTGAGGTCGCAGAGTGTTGGTACAACCTGCTTACTGGTCTTCCCTTGCGCATTAGGCAGTCCGTCTTGATTGTATGGATCAGGGTCAACGGTGTACGTTGTCCCTGCCTCCGGTGCAGGGACCCGGATGCCTGCGGCCCTGGGGGGCGATTTCGGCGTCGTGCCGTTGCGGGAGGTGTATCCAGTCGAGCCCTCGACGCAAAGACTCTCGTCGTCGAACGCCGCACGGGCAGCGTCTCTCCAGAGAGCTGTCATGTTGTACACGTTATCTAGAGTATAGTAGAGCCGGCAGTCTGCAGCTACGTAGCGGAACTGGAGTGGAGTCTTGGTGTCATCTTCGCGAAGCTGGTCCCGCAAGTTGAACGCGGCGAAGTTGATGAACATGCCACTCTCACGGACAGCGGGCAGACGAGACGCCGCAGTTTCGTTTTTCTCGCTAGCCCATTCGAGTTTCTCATCCAATAAGTCGCTCGAGTAAAGACGGGCGCCGCGAGTGCCGCCTACCGCTTGCATTGGGCCCGGCTTCGGCGCGCCGCCAACGACGATTGTGCGGGCTTTGGCTTCGGTCGTGGCCATCTCCACAAAGAGGGCGCACGCGGAAGAACAAGAGCCATCGGTAAGCTATGTCTTGGGTTTAGTCTCCAACCATCAAGACAACGCTGCGCATAGGTGGACTCACAATAACAACGTTGCCAGGGCTCCAAGGTGCGGGTTCCCCAACATCAGCATTGTCGATGTATCGATTCATCAGCCAGCCATCGAAAGCTGCCTCATGGAATGTGGGATTCGCAAGGTCGTAGCGTTCCTACACTTCCGAGTTAGCTCAATAGCCCTTCTTACTGCGTATGGGTAACGGGGTTGCGAACCACTCGGGTGAAGTCATCGCCGTTGTACGTTAGCGGCCCCTGGTACTCCTCCCACGAAGAGTAGTTTCTACCCGTCTCTGCGTTCAGCCGCGTGACAATGACCCATTCGTCTGCCACCAGGCTCAACTTGTCGTCTGACTCTTCGTCGGCAGACTCTTCATCGGTTCCCGTCGGCAGATCCTGCCATGCTCTCGTCGACGCCGAGCCAAGGACGTTCCCCAGCTCGTGGCTGCGCCGCCGGCTCCCGGCGAAAGGCTCAATGCCCGGAAACAATGTCCGCAGAAGGAGGAAAGCAAGGCCGCTAGAGCCGCCGTAGTTCCCCGAAAGGTCGATCACGAGGCGGGAGAGGCTTTTGTTCTGCGCGCCCGAGACGAACTCGTTCAAGGCGTCGCTGAAGTTGCCAATGTCCGCTCCGTACTGGTCGAAATGCGGGATACTCAGAACCGCGGTCGAGATGTCTTCGTAAAAGTAGCCCGTCACGACGCCGCCGTCGCCGGCGGCATCCAACCGCGCCTGCACTACATCGGGGTTGCTGGGGAAGGCATGCTGACTATCCTCGAAGAAGCTAGGGCTCCCCTCCTCTTCATCCGGGGTACTTTCAATGACCTCCGAGTCGTCTTGGGCATGACCAGCAAACGCCGGCGGCACTGGCACTTCGTCATATGAGGCGGGCAAGAGGCCGAGCACAAAGTAGTTGTAAAAGTCGCCGCCTGTCGTCAACGGCCCGCTGAACTCGGGGTTATTGTAGATGGCGAGCCAGGAGGTTTCTACGTCGTCAAGGTCTGGGTTTTCATAGGTGAAGTTGAGGGAGTCGCCCGGGTAGAATGTGGCGCTGCCGGAGAAGATGTTCAGTGCCCCCTGAATATCTTGTATAGGGCTTCCCATGATTTGATTCCAGTCTGCGTGTGGCTCGAGCATGCCTACCGAGTTAAGGGCAGCAAAACGTGTCAAGAATTCGACTGACGGCTCGCCGTTGATGTGGGAGATGGCTGAAATCTCAGTACCATTGTCTCGATGATCTATAACATCGCCTGGTGGTACCATGTCAGTGTCTTGTTTGACCAATTGAGCAACGGAAAGCTTACTCTCGAAATAGACCTTGGGGGTCTCCTTGCCATCGGTTGATGCTGTGACGAGAGAAAAGGGACTGGCAAAGGAGAATGCCGAGAGAATACCAGAGGAAAGGTCAACATGGGCGTCATGCACCGAATAAACCAGGTACTGCAGGTCAGCCTCGAAATCGTACTGGTTTTTGTAGACACCAGATGTGACGTTTTGCTTGAGATTGCTTAGCCCCTGGACAAGGTCGAATGCCGGCTGCTGATATCCTTGCGGAGGATTCTTGAGATATGCCAACGTGCTCTGGAATTGCATCGTGGTATTGTAGTATTCGATGAATCGGAGGGCGACAGCGTCGTTATAGGGCACGCTTGTCAAGCAAAGATAGGCGTCGGACGCGTAGAAAATACGATATCCTATCAAACGCGGTGCAATCAGCATGCAAAGTCATAACAGTTTTCGTTCATCCAGCTCACCCTCATTGACAGCATCGATAATCTCGCCACAAATGTTTTCCGGACGCGTAGACTCTTCTGACCCATCTTGCCGGCGCGACATGGGCTTCGCACTTCGAGATGGCCGAGCCAGAGCTCCTCCAAGCCACACACACAGCAACACGACGGAGTAACCGAATAACATCGTGTAAGTTTCGAGGGGGAAAACGATGGATCAAGCAACGGCGCACAATGACCTTGGAGGCTACTCTGAAGTCTTCGCCGAGTGGCGAGGCTGGTCTTTACATCTTGAGAAACACGCCTTCCACTCGACAACGACTAAATAAAAGCAACGAAATGCCGATACGGGTACGGCGCTTGCAGGATAAGATTGGATTCAGCCTCACTCCCTTGGCGGGCAAGCAATGGCACGAGGCCCATGTAGAGAAGCCTGATGACCAGGATTTTGGGTCGGACATTGAGGCTGCAGGAACATCGGTGCGACCCAGTTGGCGCGTACGAAGACCCAGAACTGCACGAATTCATTACTCTCTCGGGTGGGCCCCTTTTTACTTACCGGTCTGGGATACAACATCACTTGCTGGGGCAACTTGGTTGAGACTCTGGTTTCTAGTCTTTTCAGATGTCTTTCAAAAGTTGTCTCTCGTGTGACCGTTTGAATTTGTGGTATGAGCCATCCGATACGCAGCGTATTCCAGACGACAGGGCACATTCATTCCATGGCTTCGGGCCGTCGCCATAGTTTGTGGAGGACCTGCTTCTAGGGCTGGGTGGCTTGTCATGTGGTCACAACATGGCATGTCATACCATGTCTGACGACTAGGTACGAGGGCCAAGGCCTAAGACTGAAGGATGCGAGCTTGAGCTGCATGTCAGCACTCTAGCTTACTGTGGCGGTGATTTCGGCGGATGAGCGAGACAGTTGATAGGTGGGTTTGCTTTTGTTATATCGCAGCCCCTGCAAGTGCATGATTTACTCCATGAATTGCCGCTAAACACTCGGGCAATATTACTCAAGGTACCAGTAGAAGGCGATCCCTTATAGGACCGCACAGTCTGGCAATATTACGAGATTCCCGAAAGGTGAGTTATTTAAAATAGTTCATGCGGCCTCGCTAGGCAGACGTGAAAGGCCTGCACCGTTGTTGCGCCTATGGCGTTAATGAGACCAGGGTAGTGTCAGTTACGACGATAAGTGTAAGGCTCCTCGAGACAGTTAAGATTGGCCCCGGAGTGGTGGTATCGTTGCGGCTCATGCCAACCCGAGGTTGATCAATCATCAACCGTTTGTTCGATAATCCTGAGGCCGGAAGGGCGCTGTCTGGGTTGAGACTTGAGCCTCTGCGTTTCGTTTGGGCCAAGGTGCAACCGCTGCGTCATCTTTTTTGTTCTCTCGAGGACCTCAAAACATGGACGACCCCAAAGGAGAGGGAGGACGCATACCCCTGAGAGAGTTATTCGAGAAACGGTCTGATATGCATTCGGCATTGAGCGAACAGCACGAGCCAGGCGCGGATATATGGCAGCCGTTATGGGACTGGGTGTTTGCGAACGACATCTTCCGGAGCTGGCAGCGGAACGACTACACATGGACGCTGCGCTGCGTCGGGGGACCAGGGTCAGGGAAGGTAATTACGCAGTTATTTCCCCCTCCATCCACCGTGTTTGCATGGTGTTGCAGGTGTTTGTATGCTAGTCATAGGCCCTCAAGATCGTCTCATGGGGTTTCGGATGCCAAGACACTGGTTGGCGATGCATCATGCCGGTGAGAGTCATGCACTGATTCGACTTAATTCAGACGACCTTGTCCGCGATGGTAGCCGAATGGCTGAGAAGCCAATACACCGGGAACAAGGACGCCGTGGCCGCGGTATTTGTGCGGGAGGACGTGGTCGCGGCCGGTACCGCATTTGTGGAAGACGTTCTGACGAGCGTGTTCCACCAACTGTGCATCCGGTGTGCCGAGGTAGACGAGGACGAAGCGTATGTCGCAAAGTATCGACTTTACCTCGACGCTAGAAAGCACGGCCATCGCGACATGTTCCGGATCGAACTCATTCGAGATGCCCTGCTATCGCGTCTGAGCATGCTCGATCGTGCGTTCCTCGTCATTGACGACTTTGACAGGTGCAGTCCGGCAGTTGACTTGTTCCTTGAGAACGAGTTGGCCCTCTTGGCAAGGGGGTCGCGGCTCAAGGTGCTCATAACCTCTCGCGTCTCATGCCTCAAGACGGTGCCAACTTGGCAGTACTGTGACGCATGCGACGACGAGGAGGTCGCCATGTACCTCTCAGTGTACTGGCGATGTGAGAGCTGCAGGAAGAAAGCAAAGCCGGCTCACATCCTCTGCCAGCGCTGCAGAGACGCAGGCAGGACTTGCATCAACTGGTAAGCAGCAAAGCAAGCCGGTCTCTTTACATGATTCAATACCTGAGATTTTCTGTTGTAAATCAACTTTTCCTTTGTGCGTCTGGTGTCTAGCAACTATTAGTCGCGGCTCGAGTCAACCATGACTAACATGCGAGCCGAATACGAAGCGGAGAAGCCGCAGACTTCGTCCAACCTTTCGACCATGTTGACCTCGAGATCGATTCAGCTACGCAGCCTGTTGTACGATTCATCAACTGGGATTTGGAGATGGAGCACGGAGAATTGGGTTTGGGTAGTGAAAACCCCGACAAACCCCCACCATCCGCGCTTGGCAGACGGCTCCTCGACCCCCGAAACCAAGAGTCTCTCGACAGGTTGCGGGATCGAGTCAGTAGCCAGGCAAAGGGGAACATCAGTCTTGCCCGTCTCCGACTCGACAACGTGCACCAAACTCAATCAATGGGTGCTCTCTTCGCAAGGTCTGATGTGCTGCCGGCCAACATTGTAGACTTTTTCGACGTTGGCATTGGGCGCATTGAGGAGCAGCCGCCATCCCAGCGAGACCTCGGCTTGAAGGTGATTGCCGCCGTCGCGCATTATGACTATACTCTAGGCATTGAGTACGAGCATCTCCAAGCCATCATACGTCGGTCTACCAAGACGCCCGCCCGGGCCCGTGCCAAGAGAACCACCTCGACCCCGACTGTATCAACAAGAAGGAGGAGGTCGACAATGCCAGCGTCAGAAACATCACACGTGGCTCACCGCAGCCTCGAAGAGATGCTGCATGCGGCGCGCGGGTTCCTGGCCTTCAGGAACGAGGAGAACCGGCCACTTGTGGCCTTCTGCGAGTCGTTCCACACCTACGCGCGGGAGAACTACAACGAGTCACTCGTCTGGGCGCACGCCCAACTCGACTTTGGGGGGGAGAAGGGCTGTGCCGGGTTCGGCAACAGGGTGATGAGGCGTTCGCGGACGGGCGTCGTGCATGGTGTGGAGAAGAGGGACCAAGCGGCAGCGCAAAGATCTACTCTGCAGGAACACAAAGGCCGTTTAGCCGGAGGAGACTGCAGGAATCGCATCGATGGAAGGATCGGAGAAAGCCTTGCTGATTCGAGTGGACGCATTGTTCCCGATACGATTGCTGCTGGCTCTGCCTCTGCTCTCCAGATTCAGGACGATGGCACGGCAGCACATAGGCAGACCCCGACACCGTCCATACCGGCAATGGCTGATGCTTCTGCTGGTGCCAATGGGCGGAAACTAATCCGGGTCGCCGACTTTGAACGTGATCAAAGCTTCAAGTTGGAGAGGAGGGGCACAAGCTGGGCCTAATGTGGATCTATGCGGAGAAGCGGACCGGCTCCATACGGGAAACGGAAATCTGGCAAGGATGCTCGAGACGTTGAAATGTTTCTTGATTCGGGCCTGAAAAGAGAAACATTCCCTTCGAGACAAGATGTTTGGCTTATGGAGACATCTCCGGGGGTGGTCGTTAAGGACGGCGCCAGGAAACAAGCTTGAACATGTGTCAGGTTCAGTTGGACGGAACCCCCCCAACGACGTATGCCGACAGCCCGAATGGCTGGGAGACAGACGTATCTTGGTTGCATTTTTGACCTGATAAACCATTTTTTGCGCTCATGTAGAACCTGGCGTCTCCCTGCCGTTGCTACAACGTCCTGGTAGATGGTCCGGGAAACCCGGAGCACCATTCTGTCCGTTCCAAAGAGCGTCATCTAGCACAACCCCTGCAACGTAGCAGTTTGAGCAAGTGATGCCCTTTCTTCCGAAACCAGCCCTGCCTGTGGGCAGCTCTGTCGGCCCAAGACCGTTCCGTAAGACGCTTGGGTGCACGTAATCTGATGTGCCTGCGTGCTGTTGTCATTGTGTCTTTATGTAGTTAGTGTGTGTATGTGTGTGTATGTGTGTATGCGTGTATGATTAGCGTATGCTTTCTCTTCCCCCTCCCCCAAGAAAGCCGCGAGTCCACGTGCGCCAAAGGGGAAACCGGTTTCAAGCCGGACTATCGAAACCACGCTTCGAGAGTATAATACTAATACTCCGTCCCGGTCACCCTTCCATATTATGTTTTCCGTAGATATTGCTGTGCCACATCGAGCTCCCCAAGTTGAATATTTTCCTTGTGTTTTCTTCGCTTCGATTGTATAAATTGTACTAAATCGTTCGGCACTGTATATCACATCACAACGCTCGCTCAGTGACAGAAGGAGACATGCAACTCACAAATAATATCACGGCTACCGTGGCGCTGCTTGCAGGCCTTTCGGCAGCGGCACCACTCGAGCGTCGAGGCTTTTCCGCCCTTCTCCCAACCAGCCCGGAGGATATCAAGCAGGTCCAGATAGACGCTCGTGGTTCTCTACCAAACTCGCCGCCGCCGCCAAAGCTGGAGCAGAGCAGTTTGACAGCGTTTCAACTCATTCAGTTCAACGAGCAATTCGAGGTCGCCTTTTTCTCCTCCATGCTTGAAAACGTCACCAATGGAGGAAATGGTTGGGACGCTCCGGATAAGGACAAGCTGATAGACGCGCTCAAAGTCGTGGTTGCTGTAAGTGATATTTACTACACATTCCATTGGGTCTCCGCATCGATGCTGACTGCTGCCGTAGCAAGAAAAGCTTCATGCGCTCGATGCCAAAGGCGTCCTCGATCACTTCAAGGCCTTCTCGCCCCCGCCCTGCCAGTACCAGTTCCCGACAGACAGCTTGAGGGACGCCGTCTCGCTTGCCGAAACCTTCACATCCGTCGTCCTGGGCACCCTTCAAGATGCGAATCAGCTGCTAGCAAAGAACGGGGACGCTGGCCCCGTCCGGGCCGTGAGCGCAGTCATCGGCCAGGAAGGCGAGCAGAACGGCTTCTACCGCAGCTATTTGTCACACCCACCGTCGTCGCAACCGTTCCTCACGACCTCGATCGCTCCATTCGCCTACTCCGCGCTGCAAGCCTTCGTCGTCAAGGACTCGTGTCCGTTCAAGCTGACAGACATCGACATTCCCATCTTCGCCCCGTTGGTAGTCAAGCAGATGGTGGATGGTGGGGAGGTCAGGGCCATGAACCAGAAACTCAGCTTTTCGGTCGACCTGAGGCAGCTCATCACCGCCGGCAGATTCCTGGGAAAGGACACCGGAGCCCTTTTCGTCACGTATCTGAGCGGGCTCAACGTGCCGCTCAGCGTTCCCGTTCAAAACCCGCAGTGGGAAGGGTCTAAAATCACGTTTGATGCCGATTTCCCATTTGAGCAGAACAGCATGTTTGGCCTGTCGATTGCGGCTCTTACTTTTGACAATGGCTTCGCCAGCCCTGACGACGTTGCGAAATCAACGCTGGCAGGCCCTGGGTTGATTCAAGTCAACTGAGGTGAGATCGACCGGACGGGGTCGGACCATGGCATATGGGCAGGCGTAATGTAAAAGATTCGGAAGATATCCCGGGACAGGGCGTTTGGTGTTTCATGCATAGACCAACATGGACTTTCCAGTGTCGATAATTGATTCGACTCATTGTACACTCTCCATTCTTCTGTCTGAAAGTTGATCTCGGTGTAAACCTCATGTGAGCCGTGTTACTGCCAAGCAGAATGTGACTGAGAATCCGGCCCGCTGCTCCTTGTAAGTTGATGGTAACTACCACGAAACCCATCCAGATACTTCTGGTACACGACCTGCAACCCTCAATTCTCAGCCGAGATGGGCCAGTTTGGCGCAAGTAATTTTCCTATCCGGCCCTCATTAGATGTTAGTCTCTGCAATCAATCTGTTCCATGATGAGTTCTCGAAAACGGAGCAGATGGAAACCCCACTTGCCGATCTATGATGTCGCTGCCAAGTGTGGAGGAAGACCAGACGAAATGCCTCGTAGCCTCAGCACCGCTATTCGATCGATCCTCAGCCTAGATAGGAAATCAGCCGCGATTTTCATGGAACTCCCCTATTGGCGTCCAAGATCAGCAAAGTTACTCTTTACTTCTCAAGGTTCACTTCCATGTCGCTATTCCATGATGCATGCACACCGACATTACATCAACTCGGATATGATCGGCGATATGATCAGCGATATACATGTGGTCTGGACCAACCCAAAACTGCGAAGAATCTGCCACAGGTTGCCAGTAAGATTCCGGCCCTGCAACAGCATCGAATGACCGGTACAAATGTGAGAAGGGGAAGTGATTCCCGTCGTACAATTTCCACCTAATCAGAAAACATGGCCTCGGCGCACAGAGATCCCCTGTCACGCAAGTTGTCTCAGAACTTGGTGTTGGAACATCGGATTGAACAGTTCCAATTGACAGTTCGGACGTCGACTTCATTGCGTCAGGAAGAGTCGCGCAGAGAGACGGCCTGGCGAGTCCTGCCAACAAGCTCAGCACAGGGGAAGGCCGGCAGTCATGGTTACCGAGCGAAAGCGAACAGGAATGTCCCCGGAAGCGTGATCGGCAGCTGAAAACCATGGTTTACCGTTCGTTTTGATGAAGGGGGTTTGAGATCCGAACGTTGTCCCTCAAGAGATTGTGGAGTTGTGCTCCTCTCTACCAATCTTGGTTGGCTTACAGGCAGAATGTGAGGTGAAGTTTGTTGGGAATAGCGCAGCATAGCCTCGATGAGCAGCCGTGAAGGGTTTTCGGGTTGATCTCAGATCATGGCAAGCTCTTTACCCATTTACTTGCCGACGATGTGGCAGCAAATGTCTTCCTCCAATGAGGAATATGCCGATATCTCATCCGGAAATACAAGGTTCACGTCAAATAGGTCCAGGTGGTCTCTCAAGTAACCACCATGGGTGCAATGATTCATGGTCATGCCCAGGGCCGAATCACTTTACCTGGTTTGGAAATTGACCTAGAATTCCGGCACGGTAGAAGACTTGGCAATAAGCTTATCAAGAAGCCGAGGAACTCAATGGCCTTCTCCACAGTTGAGACTTCATAGGCTGACGATTGTTTCAAGGGGCTGGTAGCAGAGTCGGGACAAGAGTTGGTCTGCTTTTGTGTTTTGCTGTTCAGGGGATCCCAGACTGGTCAGGAACGATGGTCCACAGAGTACTATTAGTCCATTGGGTCTCGACGAGGGTAAAAGTGAACACAACAACGTGACCTAACTCTTTGTCAGCTTTCCTCTGGTAATTCTTTGATGACTAGCAAGCTTTTGGTTTTACCTTTTCTTTTCGCAGGCGATAGAAACACGTACATGTAACAGTCATCCGACGCAGTCATCGAGCCAGATCTTACAATCTGATGGATGTAAGTCATCACTTTGCCAAGCGACGTTGGATACACGCTGTTCAATCCTCGTAATCTGCATATCGGGACTAGGAAATAACAACAACCATATATCGCTTTCAAGTAGCCTTCGAGTAGTTACCCTTGCTGTCAGCCGTGGCGCTCGTACTGTGTCAGACTGCTTTTTATAGCGTAAGTAATATGACCATTAATCCTTATATAAAATACTATTAAGCATTTTGTCACTTTTACTTTGAGTCTCTTTTGTTTTTCTTTTTTCCGGAAAGTAAATATGTATTTATTCTGACTTTCGGATATTGTTCTCAAATAATGATTCCATAGCGGTATATTGTCTTATTTTTAGTGTATTGCGGATAGGTATCTTTTCCGATCGAGCAGTAGAGACCTGCCGGCAATGATGAAGTCCCAGAATGTACTCATTTGGCGGCACTCACATTTCTTTCGAGGCTGCATGCCCATGCCTTAATATCTCTTCTCGAGAGACCGCTGCAGTTTAGCAAATGTCAGGGATTAATGACCAATATCTGATAGTCAAACATCAATGGCCTGCATCTAGACGATGCGTTTGCTTTCCCGTTATCAATATTTCTGCTACTTTGGTAAACCTTGACCAGCTAGCAGCCGCTACATCGTACTCATCCTTCCAAAACCTCAAAGTCTCAAAATCGATGGTCCGATTAATTACACTTTCAATGACAAATTCTTAGATGATGGTCTGTTATAGAAAGTTCTAGTTCGAGGAAGACTACATCCCAGCCCGAATGAACGGTGCGAGGTGACCCATATACAAACATTCAATGTTTCACCTCTCTTCTTTGTTTCACGTCTTGCAGTATTGGATCTGCTGTGTTGAATGGTTCGTAAATGTTCCGCAGCAGCCCATCGTTATTCAGTCAGGTCACGTTTCAAGATAAGGAGAGTAAAACCCTGGTATCCTCTGAAATCCATCGGAACCATTCATTCGAAACGTCACTCACACCCGGGTAAAAGTTCAGTCCTCCGTTTGATAGTTCAGATCTTGTAAAGTCGTTTTGCCTATCAATAGACGGTATCGGCTTAGTCACGTCTAGAAGATCTCTGTTGGGTGTAGACGGTTCCAAATTAGCATTCGGGTGAAGGAACACATATGATTTCGAAGCCAGCCTCTCGCGGGCCAGTCGTTATATGGAAGTTGACGTCGAGAGCGGTTTTCTTAACCACTTTTCTCCTCATACACCATGCCATACAACTGTAGATTATTCTGTTAGCGCATTATACTTCTTTAGGCGAGGATTGTTCTCGTGTTTATCAAGCAGGAGACAAGAACGATAGACCGTACCAAGAACGGGCCTAGATATGTTAGTGGAAAACCCACTCCGGTACCCCAGTAGAGGGGAGTACCTCATCCTCTTTGTTTCGGGAATTATGGACTGTGGTGTATTGTGCTGTCACCAAATCTCCTCATACGGGTTGTAATCGAAGTTAAACTCGCAAACCGGTAGGTTAGACTAGGTGTGTGCCGTGTTAGTTGCGCGTTATCCGCGAAGCTGGTGAGCCACAGAGTCTACAATAACTCTTACAACGAAGCTCAAAGAGGTCTTTTATGTTAGATGCCTCGGTACTATTTTCCCCTTGACATGACTGCGCGTCAAAGTAGAGTTCACGCGGGGTAGTCCAGTTATTCTTGAAGCCCGCGTCAAGAATCTCTTCCATACGATCCATGCCGATGTCATTGTCATAAGGTCAGCCCAATTATCAAGAGCTTGGATGTACGGTACAGTAGCATACGGTCGGCTCTGGCAAGTCCATATGAGTCTTTTCCATCGTACCAAATCGGCCCACAGGTGCCGTGTTCGTCAAGTTTGGAACAGTCATAGGGATCGATGGAATCTTGCGCGGGTCAACGCCGGGGCTGTAGTCATGTTAGCTAGTGACAATGGTTTAATAGTAGACGACTCGAACCAACTTGTTCACCGCAAAGTAATCGTCTTGTGCAAGCGCTTGGTTAGAGGCCCACTCCGATAGGATGTGGTACATGAAGTTCGTGTTCTCTACGAGGTTGTTTAAGACTCCCTTGCAACTAGTCGTTTGTGTTATCGCGTTGACTCAATGCCGTGGACTTGAACCATCATCAACTCATCTGGCTAAATGCGCCCTTTGAAGTGAGTTCGTAGAATAGGGTGACATCTGTTCATATCTTTGGCAATACCTCGCCAACGCTCTTATGGTATTCATTGGCGTTGTCTGACAGGACAGCAGAAAGCTGCTCCCAAGAGACTTGGTACACCATGGTGACTAGAAACAAGGTACTGTAAACACTAGGTATGCTTCCAAGAGCCCCATCAGGGAAGCAAACATTATGCTTGCTCTGATAGAGCTCCCGAGAAGAAGACCAAAAGCCTCACATGTCCACGAGCTTCAGAGTCTCAACCATTGAGCTCTTTGTGCTTCGGTCTATACTTCCAACAAATTGGGCAAGCGTAGCACCGAAGATGGAGCCAAGGAGTCGAGTGTGCGCGTTCTTCTTCGTCGGCGGTGCAACGACTTTGACAATTTCGGCAACTACTCCGCTATTCAGATACATTTGGCGATGTGTAGGCCATATGAGGAACTGCATACATGTCTGTTGCCTGGCCCTGTAGAAGAGCCTGGCGAAAAGAGGTTGATGGATTGAGCGCCAGGAAGACCAGCAACGTGACAATGAAAAAAGGGGCATATTAAGATTTACTAACCGTAAATATTCCAAATAACCTTCATAAGATAAGTGGTCAGTAGCTACTCAGAACGAATGGTCCGCGAGCCCTGCTTACGTAGAATTCTTGATAAGAAGCGTACTTATCCGCACGTCCGCCGGGTGGCGAAGTGCACCGGTTGGAAGAAACAAAGTCGCAATTCCATGTGATTAGCCCCTGTGTCCGGATCAGTTCGAGAAACTAGTAGTATTACTTGGAAGCTGTATAAAGTCGTATCCAGATAGCATTGGGCGAATCCTCTATCTGCTGAATCGCACCTCGCGGAATTCTCGGACCACCAATCCTAAACCGGTTTTTAAGGAAAGTGCTTCATAGGATAAGTCCGTACGTATTATTCATTCCCAGAGTCTGCCAGCGGCCCGGCTGGATCCTGTTGGCCGCACATCAACTTACCAGGCTCTCTTTCGAGAGAGACAGAAGGTGCTGCCGTACTTATCTTGAAAGAAGGGAGAGCATTGGTCGACGTTGTCGTTTCGTGCTACCAAAGCCTCGTTCTCTGGATGGGAGTCCGAGGCCACTGGCGACGGTCCGACCGCCAAAGAAAAAAAGAGTGACAAGGTTCAAGAAGAGCATCGTGACCGCACAAGCGAGAGCTGTAATCCAAACAAGCGAAAGATCGCCGGAGAACGGGCTTGAAAATCATCGGCGGCGGAAGCAGCACGGATCTAGAACATTGCTACGTATTGGGAATCGCGCGAGCCGTATTCTTCCAGTTACTAATGGTCCCAACGAGGAGAATGTTTGCATGACACCGGGATCTCCGCAGACAGCGGCTATCGTGACCCAATCTTCAGGGACAAGGTTTGACGAAGTGCCGTTCTGCAAGTTCGATCCTTGTTCCGCGTGTAAGTTGACAGAAGGCGTGAATCAGTGCCGGGAGGGTGGGGTTCGGCAAAGGATTTTCAAAGTTAGGAATGGCAGTTTATTTGAGGTAATTTCCACACGAAAGGGGGCTATATAGGTTGAGAATGATATTAGAGGCATCGTGTGACCGTGGTGGGCGCGGTCCGATTGGGTCAATTCTTATTTTGTTTACGTTTTCTATGACCCTGGTCTTGCTTTACTAGAAGGTTTTCTAAAGCTCGCTCGATTTAGTCTTCGTAGCTGTCTCATCTTTCGGAGCGGTTCATCTAATCTTCAGTTCGTGCAAGTACCAATCCAGCGAGTACGTATGTTGCAAACTACAGCATATACAAGTGATCACCCACCACCACACCAAACATCGCCACCGAGACCTTCGAAGAGTTTGTTGCCGGGGCCCCGTTTTAACAGTCACCCCATGCGATCCGCACTTTTCATTTATATTCTCACATGTTCAGCCTTCATCGCATCTGCGGGAGCTTATAGCTGTTGCTAGGCCGACATGTGGGCTGATACCTGCTGGAGTTGTAAGACGCGGTCTCAGCAGCATGTTTCCGCCTGGCACAAAATGCACAGTCGGAAACTCGAAAGACGCAAAGGGCAACATCCAAGCTGTCACAAACGTCACCTTCGACACTAACACTCAGCCATTCAAGTTCCGCATCGGCATTGACTCCTAGGGCTATGATACTTTACCCGATGATAAAGTTGTGACTGGCTGGGAGGGATGGGGTGCATACCTGTTTAAAAACCACTTGTTCATGCCCTAGAAACTGGAGTACTGCACTCAGGATTATTCTGCTTAGCCTCAAAAGGTGGGCGCCTACTGGTGTAGGGCTTCTTCTCATGTTATTGAAGCTGTGTTCCAACACCTCAGAGCTCAGGTGCTTGCGCAGATAGTGGCGGGGACGTAGCATTAATTTGCAGATGAAGTCGGGCCCTTTTACGCCGATACTGGTGATATGTTGATAACGCACAGTCATGCAGTGACCTCATCACAATGCTCAGCAGGATGGAATGATACACCGTGAAGTCCTGAGTTGTGACAACGGGAAGGCTCCTCCAGTTGAATAGAACAGGACAGAACACCAATCAACGCTATGGCAGTGAGATAAAATGAGTCCGTTGATTTACCACCACCACCACCACCAGCAGATTTGTGCCAGTTAACCTAGCTAGCATGTACGATCATGTACCCGACAGAAAAACATCTTACGCCTCACTATCGTGAAGCTGGGATAGCTTTATGTGGCTAGGACCAGTTGTGAACGCCACAGGTGCAGCTTACCAGTATACTATTTCTACTCAGCACCGTCTTGTATAATTATTCTAGATAGAACCACTACTTTTACATTTTCTTGGACATACTCTGTGGTTCATCGCCCGCATCCATTTATACATACGCAAGTTCTTTTTCTAATGAAGTAATTTAGTCAATACTCAGCGATATGAGATGCTGCGCCCGGCGCTAGTTCAGATTTTTGGTTCTTCTCACGATAATTATAACAGTAGACGCCCGCGGCATCGAAGCCGGAATGCGTGTTGCTGTTATATGAAGAGTACTACTTTCATCATGAGCACCTTCAAGCCCTCTTCTTTTTTTCCTTTCCACCAAAGAGTTTAGGGAACACCAGCCCCTGTCTTCCGCCACGGCTTACCGCCGAGATAGTCCCTCTAGCCGCTTACGCGATCCTCGAAAGCTGGCTGACCAGTTGCAATCCCGCCGTGCTGACGCACATCCCGGTACCCAAGTCACGTACACTCGGGTCCCTGATAGGCAGCTGAGCAAGTCCTTGGTTTTCCCGTCATCAGCATGCCCGAGAGATGAATGAATGGGGGCCATCGGCGGTTGTTCCCGATCCTTCAGGGGTGGTTGGTTGGGTTGCAGGATTGCCAGAACCCCCCTACGTCAGCAACGCCCTCACGGATCGCCGCGGCGGCGCGTTATAGATAATATAGATAATCCCATACCCACCCCTCTCGCGCGGCCCATCATGAGCACCAACATCCGTTGAAACCAAAGAGCCTTGTAGCATAAGAAATACTGTCGACGATGGTCCCCCGGATGGCGGCCCAGAGCCCGCTGGCGCGGCCTCCAGAAACATCCCCCCCAACCAGCATGGCCGACGCGACGCAGGCCCTCGTCGGCGTCTACGGGTGGTGGTGGTGCCCCGAGGTCCCATCTCCCGGCCCGACGCACTGCGCCCGGACCGCCGCCGGGCTCGACTTCGGCGGCCTCGATGACGTCGTCTTCTCCATCGTGCCCTGCTCCGTCGCCATCCTCTGGGCCCTGCACCGGTGCGCGCGGCTATGGAAGCAGCCGGCGGCGGCGGCGGTGGCCCAGGGGTTCATCCTCCCCGGGCTCTTCCTCATCGGCTGCGCCGTCCTGTCCGTTCTGCTGTGCCTCACCCTGCCTGTTTCACTCTCCGTCGCGCCGGCCTCCGCCGTCCTCGCCTCCGGGCTTCTCCTGGCCTTCCGACAACTTGACCGGCCCGCGTCCTCGCCGCAGGGCTCGCATCTCTTGACGTGTAAAATGGTAAGGGCGGCACCCGTTATCTGACAAATTCTCCCCCCCCCCGGTCGTCGACCGAGCTCACCACTCCGCTTTTTTCTTTCCCACGTAGATCCTCTGGCACGCCCTCGTGGCTTACCAATTCGCCGGCCTGATCTCCTTCATCGGGATCGCCGTCGTTGTCGGCGACCGCTACCCCGACATGAGCGTCAACATCGCCTCGTGGGCCCTCTCCTTCGGCGCCAGCCTCGTGCTCCTGCTCGTCTCGGCCCTGGAGCACGGCCGGTCGCTCGCCCCGTCCGCCCTGCTGCAGACGTTCCTCCTCGTCACCGTCGTCCTGGACGCGGCCCGCATCGCCGGCGCCTGGTTCGACGGCGGCCACATCTTCGACGAGGGGCGGCTGTTAACCATCCGGCTCCTCATCGAGGTCGCCCTGCTGTTCGCCGAGTCGAGCGCCAAGGCCGCCGTCATCGCCGTCCCCGCCCGCAGGCAGGCCTCCCGGGAGGAGGTGGCGGGCATCTTCGGCAAGTGCCTCGCGCTGTGGGTGAACCCGCTGCTGGCGTCGGGATGGCGCAAGGACCTCACGCTCGACGATTTCGAGCCGCTCGACGAGCCCCTATCCGGCGACAAGGTGCTGGGGAGGCTTTCCTCGGCCTGGCAGAAAGGTTCGTCAGCTCGTCCCCCGTCTCTCCCAGGCATAAGACAAAGAGCGCTCAACAGTGTCTTCACCGGCCAGTGAACCAGGACCGGGACCACGCTCTCGGCATAGCCGTCCTGCGAACTTTCTGGGCCGAGATCCTAGTCATCCACATTCCCCGCCTCATCATGGTCGGCCTCGGCCTCGCGCAGCCGTTGCTGGTGCAGACGACGCTCACGTACATCCAGAACCACGAAAATAAACCCGCCAGCTACGGCCGTTGGCTCATCGCCGCTTTCTTCCTGAACTACGTCGGACTAGCCGTGAGTTGAAAAAGAAAAAATTCATTGCAGATGACCCGGCGCAGCCATTGATAGCGCTGACAAGGCTAGCCCAGATATCCACGCAGCAGTACGAGCAGCGCGTCAACCGACTCATCACCCGAGTGCGGGGCGCCCTCATCGCCATCATCTACCAGAACATGCTCTCCCTCCGCGCCGAGACGGGCAACGCACAGGCTGCCGTCTCCCTGATGAGCACCGAGGTGGACCGCATCACCGTGGCTGGCCAGTGGACGCTGTCCATCGTCCCAGCCCTGCTCCATCTGGGGTTCGCGTTCTGGATCCTCGGCGGCCAGCTCGGCGGCGCCAGCGTCGCGCCCGTGGTCGTCGCAGCCTGTGAGTCCGCCGTCCTCCCAGGATGGGCCGTTCAATGACCAAGGGACGGGAGATGAAACTGATCCGTGACCAGCGTGTGTGTTCGTCGGACTGAAAGTCGGCCAACGGATACCCCCGCTCCAGCGCAAATGGATGCAGGCGATCCAGAAACGCGTCGGCATCACCACCGAGATCATCGGCTCGATGAAGGGCGTCAAGATGAGCGGCCTGTCTGCCACCGCCCAGGACCAGATCCAGGGCCTCCGCGATTTCGAGCTCGACGAGTCCAAGAATTTCAGAAGGATGCAGATTCTCAATGTGACGGTCGGTAAGTCACACTGGTCGACCCCCCCCCCTTTCAACACGGTGCTTGATTATCATACCAGCTTCTCTCATTAATGGCTAACGTCGCCTAGGACAATTCCCATCCATCATGACGCCTCCCATCACCTTCGCGGCCTTCGCCATCGTCCAGAAGCTGTCCGACGGGGAGCCCCTCAACGTGGTCCAGGCCTTCACCTCCCTCAGCCTGCTCGGCATGCTAATCAACCCCGTCGGCGAGCTCGTCACGTTGCCAAACAACCTGGGGTCCGTCATCGGGTGCCTGGACCGCATCCAGGAGTTCTTGGTCAAAGAGAAGCGGGACGACTACCGCCGGTTCACACCGCAGACGCCCCGAGACCCGCCGCACGGGGTCGGCGCGTCGGAACCACCCCCGGCAGACCCCCAGCCGCTGATCAAAGTCTCGGGGGGGTCTTTCGGCTGGGACAGCGCCGCGCCGGTCCTGCAAGCCGTGGACCTCGAGATCCCCGCCTCGACCCTCACGATGCTCGTCGGCCCCGTCGGGTCCGGCAAGTCCACCCTGCTCAAGTCCATCGTCGGGGAGACCTACCGCATCGCCGGGTCCGTCGAGTACTTCACCACCGCCAGCGGCGCGGACGCGGACACGGTCGTGGCCTACTGCGACCAGGAGGCCTGGATCCTCAACCAGAGCATCAAGGACAACATCTTTGGCGGTAGCGAATACGACCCCGTCCTCTACAGCCGCGTCATCCAGGCATGCCAGCTGGATGAGGACCTCAGCCTGCTGCCCCGGGGCGACGAGACGCTCGTCGGGAGCTCGGGCGCCGCCCTCAGCGGCGGACAGAAGCAACGTATCGTAAGGCGCTCCCCCCTCCCCCCTCCCCCCTATTGACAACAACGAATGCTGTACTTTGCTGACACGGGGGTTACGCTGAGGCAGGCACTCGCCAGAGCGGTCTACAGCGGGAAGCAAGTCATCATCATGGACGACAACCTGAAGGGTCTCGACTCGAACACCGCCTCCAGGTGCTTCGACGCGCTGTTCGGCGCCGGCGGCCTCCTGCGAGAACGGAACCAAGCCGTCCTGTTCGCGACGCATAACGGTGCATATCCATCCCCTTCGTCTCTCCACCCTCGAGCTTCAGAACACTGACACTACCACCGCAGCGCAATGGCTCCCTTCCGCCAACACCATCATCGCCCTCGGCAGCGACGGCAGGGTCTCGGAAAGGGGCTCGTACGAAGAGCTGAGAAAGAGCGGGGGATACGTCGGCACGCTCCAGGTCTCGCAGCAGGGAGGGCGGCAGGCCAAGGAGAACGGCGCCGGCGAGCTGGACGACAAACCCGTCTCCTCCTCGGCCGCGGCTGCAGCCGCCGCGCCAGACGCCTCCAAGACGCCCAACGCCCCGGGAGCCGCCAACACGAGCGCCCTTGCGTACTACATCAAGTCTATGGGGGTGTCCTCGTTCGCCCTGTTCTTCGTCATGGTGCTTCTTCAGACGTCTTGCCGGACCATGCAGAGTACGACCAGAAAGCCCTTCCCCTGTCGCGGAGCATATAACTGACTTTTCTTGTTGCAATAAGGGGTCTGGGTCAAGTACTGGGTCGCGGCCAACGAGGCCGGCGGCGAGGAGAACCTGGCCCTGTGGGCGGGCATGTACGTCGGCTGGGGCTTTCTGACGGAGGCCGCCGTCGCCGCCGAGATTTTGTGAGTAAAACAAAAAAGCACACCGGAGATCCCCCTTTCGATGCGAAGCGTGTGCTGACGGGGTGGGTGTTTGTTCTCTCCAAGCTGGTTCCTCGTCGTCATCATTCCTCACTCGGCCAAGGGGCTTCACTTTCGCATTCTAAAGGCCGCATTTGCGTAAGTTTCTTCTATTCTTCTGGCGACGGTGTGTCCGCTGTTGTTTGCAAGTTATGGTTGACCCGGTACTCCAGCGCGCCGTTGTCCTTCTTCGTCAAGGCTGATACGGGCGTCATCATCAACCGGTAGGTACTCCCTTCCTGGCCTCCGCATCGCTTCGGGAACCCCCTTGAACTGATAATCCGCCACTAGATTCAGCCAGGACATGAACCTCATCGACGTGCCGCTCCCAATCGCGTTCCTCCTAACAAGCGACAGTAAGAAGTTCCCTCTCATATGCCCGGATGGCTTGTACAACAGGTCTAGCCGTAGATGCTAACCCACGCGCCAGCCCTCACCTTGACCATCGCAGACATCATCCTCACCTGCGTCGCGACGGGCTACCTTGCCCTCGCCGTGCCCTTCCTTGCTGCCGTTCTCTGGGCGATACAGCACATCTACCTCCGCACCTCGCGTCAGGTGCGCCTTCTCGACCTCGAGGCCAAGGCGCCCGTCTTCTCACACTTCGTCGCCTCCTTCTCCGGGCTCGTCACCGTCCGCGCCCTCGGTTGGGCCGGCCGTGCCCGCGACGAGAACCTCGCGCGGCTCGACCGCTCCCAGCGTGCCTTTTACGCTATGGGAAGCCTGCAGAAGTGGCTGCTCCTTGTGCTCAACCTCACCGTCGCCGGGCTCGCCGTTCTGCTCGTCAGCACGGCCGTGGCGCTGCGGGACACCGTCGACCCCGGCCTGCTCGGCGTGGCGCTCGTCAGCGTCATGGGCTTCGGGCAGCTGCTGACGGGGCTCCTGGGCAACTGGGCGATGCTTGACACGAGCCTGGGTGCCGTGGCTAGGATCAGGGAATTCGAGACGGAGACGCCCTCGGAGGAAAAGGACGACAAGACCCTGGAGGCTTTTGGGGAATGGCCGCTGAAGGGGCAGATCGACATGATCAATATCTCGGCGGCCTACGACGACCACCGGGTCCTCAGCGGCATCAACCTCTCGATCAAGTCGGGCGAGAAGGTGGCTGTCTGCGGTCGCACTGGCAGCGGCAAGTCCACCCTACTGGCGCTTCTCCTCCGGCTGCACGAGCCGTCGACGGGAGCGATCGAGATCGACGGCGTAGACATCGCGAGCGTGCCCGTCAAACAGCTCCGCGGGTCCCTCGTGGCGCTCCCTCGAGACCCGCTCTTCCTGCCCGGAACGGTGCGCCGGAACCTCGACCCATTCGGCGCCCGCGACGACGCCGCCGTCTGGGGCGCGCTGGAGAAGACGGGGCTCAAGAGCCTCTTTGAGGATAAGGGAGGGTTGGAAGCGGACCTGAACATGGACCGGCTTAGCGCGGGGCAGAAGCAGTTGTTTTGCATGGCGAGGGCCATCGTGAGGGAGAGCCGTGTTCTCTTGCTCGACGAAGCGACCAGCAGGTGAATTCTTCTCAGAATCTTGGACAGTGGGTAAGATTACAAGCTAACATTCCAATAGTCTCGACCAAGCGACGGAGCAGGTTGTCCAAGACCTCATCCGGAGCGAATTTCAAAGCTGGACCGTCGTGGTCATTGCCCATCGCCTCAAGACCGTTGTAGACTTTGATAAGATTGTGACGCTTCAGGACGGACGAGTTGCCGAGTTTGATCATCCCAAGACATTGCTCGAGAAGGGGGGCCTCTTTGCCTCCATGTGGAAGCTTCAAGAGGGATGAGCATAGCTGGTAATCCGATTGGCGACGGTGGGAAGAGTCGTGGAACGTTTCTGTTCCTCTGTTAGGAGCATATCGCCGATTCGCGGGGGAAGGATATAGATGGACTCATTATATGCGGGCATTATCTCATTATTTTCGTGTCTTGGTTGGTCGTATTTCCAGTTATTTGATTTTCTTTTTGGGGTTCCCAATGGCCTCGGTCGCTCATTTGCTCTTCATACTCTCGGCCGCCTTCGCGGCAAGACGCTTGACCTCTTCGTCCCCCAGCGAGGCGTGCGCCGACGCGAACGCCTCGGCCCATGCGTTCCACCTCTCCTCGTTCAAACCCTTCCAATCGCGGTCGGCGAACTTGGCGCCGGCCTTGCCCGACTTGGCATCGAAGTTGCGGTTCTTGGCGCTCAGCTTCTGCAGCGCATCACCGGAGTAGGTGATCCAGAGGGAGGCTTGCCTCACCGCGGCAGCGACGTCTGCGCCAGCGGGGTGCTCTTCCTCAAAGGCTGTGCGCAGGGTCCAGAGGCCGTAGAGGGAGAAGTCAAAGGGGTCCTGGGGGTTGTTGAGGTCGGCGAGAGTCGTCAGTTGGGCGGCGAGGGCGGAAAGGTTGTCCCAGGCTGCCTTCTCGTCTTTGGACGCGGATGCGTCGAGAGCGTCTGATATATAGTTAGTGCCGTCAGCTATACAATACGAGTGTGAAGCATTTCCGTCGTGTAATGGACTATCTTGAGAGACAAGTGTTAAGCGAGCGACGTACCAAAGTTCCACAAGTCACGGGCGACCCAGCCAAAGGTAGGAAGATCCTTCCAGACGACCTGGTTGCTCAGCTTGAGAGGCTGGCCGTCCGAGGCCGTGACCGTCGTATCGCGCAGACGTTGCAGAAAATGGACTAGGGGACCCTGCTTCTCGGGAGGGGTTTGCTTGGCGACAGCAAAGACGGCATTATACATGTCCCAGAGGAAGTCCTCAATTTCGGACTGAGAATTCTTTGCAAGGGTGTTGAATTCCTGGACCGTGTCGTCGATGGCCTTCTCACTGGTATCACCGGACTTGACGAAGGCGTCAAGGGTCTTGTAGGCGGGCAGCGCCGCGATGGCGGCATTTACGCTCATTCTGGGAGTATCTTGAGTGGTGAGAGAGAATGCGCAGGATAGTTGAAGTTGAGATGAGAGATTACTGGGATGGTGAAGGTGAAGGTGACAGATGTGACAGACTGACGGCGGCAGCGGTGCTAGTAGTGTCGATGGCGGCTTTATGGCGATGTCGCAAATGGAAGATGGAAACTTTGGACGAGGCCAAACGCGGCCCATGTGGATGCAGCGCTGCTTCACTGACGTCGCCAGCGTCGAGAGCCGTGTTTGGCGATGACGCACTGTGTGGGGTCGACTCCGCGCGGGGGGAAGAGGCAGTGGGGAGGAGGTGCAGACAGCAAAAGCAGGAACGATGAACACGCAAACCCCGTAGCCCCTGGCGTTCAGGTCGACGAGTATGGCTGAGGCTGAGGCTGCGGCGTTGGTGGAAATTTCCCAAGACAAGTAAGTGCCTGACTAGATAGGAAAGAAGGCATTTACCAAAGGAAGGTAGGTATCACGGTATCTACCGAGGTACGTATCCAAGGCAGGCCCACTCAAGGTCTCACATACATACTTACCTAGTACCTAGGTAATAGTACTTGCAGAAAGGAAGGGACGTGTTTCCTTCCGCCCTCGCTATTGGACACCAACAACTAGCTAGTGCTTGCCTTCAGTCGACCGGCTCCTGCCGCTGTGCTCGTCCAGAAATCCCAAGGAAAGAAGCGCTGCGAGGAAGGGGACCAAGGACCAATAAAAGCACACGCATTTGTGAGAAAGAGTGGGGGTCGGCGGCCTCTGGAAATCCAAAATGCAAGCATCACTACGGAGTACCGGTAGGTAATACTTTCCTTCGCAAGTAAGCTTATATTCCTAGTCAAGCAACGATTCAATGTGAACCTTGGTGCACGTGACAGGCTGGGTTGGGGTTCAGGTTCAGGTTCAGGTTCATGCACGGCAAATCATCAGGCCTCAGGTATCCATTCCCTCTCTGTCTTATTGCATTGCATTGCTCTGCTTGCTCCTTGAGCTCAGATTGGCTTCGCATGCGAGCATCAGGCCTTGGCCGCCTGAAATGAAAAGAATAACAGAATTTGGACCTGAAGCGGGCTTGTGTCTGGTGTGTGTTATTGAGTGTATCCGTAGAGATGTCCGGATCATCCCCCGACTTGGCGAACGGTAATTGGGCGCCGTGCCAAGCAAAGCTATTCCATTCACCCAATCCGCGCAAGTTGTCTCGAAGTCTCGTTCCATGCTCGAAACCCCCCCACCCTCTCTTGGTCAGTCAAACAAACAAGGCTGGGCTGTCGTTCTTCTTAGTCGCGGCTCGGCCCTCTTTCCCCTTGTTTCCCCCTCCGGATTGTTCCCACACTCACTCCTCGTTTGTTTGTTTGTTTCCATCGCGGCATTGACGGAGCCATTCAATCGGCAAAACCTTCTCGGACAACTTGTCGACGTTCCCCCCACGCGACCCAAGCCTCACCTTCATATCCCGGCATCTCATCCACGACGAGTCTGTCTCGCTAGTCCATTTCACCAACTTCACGAACCTCATTCTTCACTTCCTTATTCTTCACGAACCTCACTCTCACACGTCACGTACTCACATACACACACATACACACACACACAGCGCCGTCGCCCATCATGGTCTGCCTCAAGCCCGCCTTCCTCTTCTCCCTGTGTGCCATCTTCGCCGTCGCCGACCCCGTCCTCGACTCCGACCTGGCCCTCGAGAAGCGCCAGGGCGTCATCTCAATCGGCGATGCCGTCTGCGGCGACAACAGCTACAGCCGGCAACAGATCGAGGAGGCCACCGCCGAGGGCTGCCGCCTCTACTTCGCCGGAAAGCAGGTCGGCAGCAGCGAGTACCCCCACCGCTTCAACAACCGCGAGAACCTCGTCCTCGCCACCGCCGGTCCCTACCAGGAGTTCCCCATCATCCCCTCTGGAAACTACACCGGACGTACGTCTTTTGCCCCCAATCCTCTTTCGGGCACGTCGTTGTGATACCATCGCCCCCGCTGACATGCGCCCTCAGGATCTCCCGGCCCCGACCGCGTCATCCTCGACCCCAACTACCGCGGAAATTGCGTCAACGCCGGCATCATGACGCACACCGGCGCCACGGACCGCAACGGCTTCATCGCTTGTAATTCGACCGGGTCGTCGTCGGGGCCCAATGGCTCTTCCGCTGGGTCCACCCTCTCGGCCTCGGCATCACTCGGCGCAGCCGTGTGCATTCTGTCCATGCTGGCTCTCACTGCATGATGAAAATGCGTGCAAGAGGATGCCGAGAGTAAGACCCGGCCCATGCTGACCGGGAATTCGCCGCGACCCGGTCCAGTCCCCCCTGGACCTCATCCGGGCCGGTCCCCGACTGAGAGATATGACGATGATAGAGAAGTAGGAACAGCACCGCTTCCCCCCCCTTTGATTTGACTGGGAGAGAGCATCACGCAGGAAACATATACAGATGTGATGAAGAAGACCGTCTCCTGTTCTGAATATTGGTTTCATGCCCGACCCCAAAGTCGCGCGCACGCATGTTTTTTCTTTTCTTTTCTTTTTTCTCTGCTCATCGCCACGGGACACCCAATCGGCCCGTAGAGCTTCTGAAGAAATGCCTTCACCAGGTATCGATTTCAGCCAAGGCGACAGCACCGATGGGATGATTAGGACCCGGCATGTTATCGCACGTCACTTTCAGATTACTACGTAGCAAGCGAATGTGTCTTGTTCAGTGGCCAACATTGAAAACAATCCCACTGTTCTTATCCCACCGATCGTAGGCTTGCCGAACCCTCCCAATCGTACAGCATCATTCCGCTCTATGAACCCCGTGATGAGGAGGTGACAGTGTTCAAGAGAGACATCGAGGATGAAGTTAGTATCAAGCCACTCCCGCCTTATCATAGTCCTCCATCCAATTACAACCCCTGCTAGAGACTATTTATGTGACCCCACTCGGGCGTTGCTTACTTGCCTCAACACCACGTCTGCCTGCTCGTCAGCTTCGACTCAAAATCTCGTGCCATGCTGCTTCACCCCGCACCCGTAGACTCAGACACACAGCAATCCTAGTGTCTCTCCTCCCATGAGCCGCCGTTCACGACAACCCCCATCAAAGATGATCTGCGAGTTCTGCCGCTCCACTGTGCTTGAGTCCGAGCGGAGATGGGACTACCACCACCGGCACGTAGCCTCTTTCGAGGCCTCGGTGCGATCGGGGTGTCTTTTCTGCACGCGGCTCGCCAAGGGGCTCGGGAACTTGAGCTCCTGGTTTGACAGCGACCACGACATCAACGCTGTGTACCGCTGGAACATCCGTCAGGCGTACAGTAACAGAGACACGCAGAGCCACGTCTCTGTCAGGTTCAGGCCGGTGCCCGGCAGGAATGATGGCGCCAAGAGAAGCGAACATCTCCCAGACGTGCAGTTCCACATGTATCCCAAAGATGGTGAGGGGCCGGCTCAGTTCATCAAAATACAAAGGAGAGGAAGAATATATACAAAAAAGAATATGTCTCCCGGGGCCACCCAAATGCGCTAATCATAAGCATAACCCAGACTTTGTGACGGATCTTGATGAAACAAATCTCGGCACCGGCACGGACTCTGACCAGGCGCTGAGGCAAATGAGGGCGTGGATGGACGACTGCGTCAACCACCACCCCGAGTGCACCAGGCGCCACGCCAGCCGCGAGTTCGTGCCTACGCGCGTTCTGGACGTCGGGCACCCCGGGGACGACGACGACGCCGCCGCCGCCTGGCCGCCGTCCCACGTCCGCGTCATCGACACAAACAAGACCCCCATCCGCGCGCCCTACCTCACCCTGAGCCACTGCTGGGGCGACGGGGCCTTTGTCCAGCTCACCGCGGACAACCTCGGCGCCTTCACCACCCGCGGCGTCCCGTGGGAGGACGACGCCGAAGGCGGCAGTCGCGGGATCAGCAGCAACGCCACCTTTGCGCAGGCCCTGCGCGTCGTCCGCCAGCTGGGCCAGCGCTACATCTGGATCGACTCGCTCTGCATCATCCAGGGCAAGGGGTCCAAGGGCGCCCACGTCGAGGACTGGAAGGCCCAGGCGCCGCTGATGCACAAGGTCTACCGCAACTCGTTCTGCAACATCGCCGCCGCCGACTCTAGGAACCACACCGAGGGCCTGTTCCGCCCGCGGCTGCGGCACGGTTTCGCGCCCGTCTACTACGCCAGCCGCACGCCGTCGAGGGTCTTTGGCGACGCCGTCTGGAGGGTGCTGGAGCACGATCATTGGGACAGAGGCCTTCTGAGCCGCCACCTCTACACCCGCGGCTGGGTCTTTCAAGGTAAGTCGATCGACCCCTCCCTCTGTTTCTCCCCCTTTCCCACTCGGCCACTTGGGCCGCTCAAAACATCGCTCACAAACCCTCCCTCCCCCCTTCGCAGAAAGGCTCCTCTCCCCACGCCTCCTCCACTTCGGCGCGGGCCAGGTGTTCTGGGACTGCGCGGCGCTGAGCGCGTCCGAGAGCCTGCCCGACGGCCTCCCTGCTGCCCTCGACGACGCCGCCGCCGCCGCCACCCACCGCAGCTGGCGCCGTCAGCTCCAGGGCGCCGCGCTCTCCGTGCCGTCCCTGGCCAGCTCAACGGCGGACTCGATCCGCGGCTTCTGGAAGGACGCCGTGCGCGCCTACACCGGCTGCGACCTGACCTTCTCCAGCGATAGGCTGGCCGCCGTTTGGGGCGTCGCGAAGCTCGTGCGGGACGCCCTGGGCGAGGAGTACGGCGCCGGTCTGTGGACAAACGGGCTGCACGAGCAGCTCGCGTGGCGGGTGGCGGATGACCGGAGGGCCAGCGAGAAGGGAGGAAGCGCCGGCGGCGGGTTCCCGTCCTGGTCGTGGGCGTCTGTGAAAGGCGCCGTGGAGGTTGCGCCGCCGGTCCCGGACCTGCCGCGGTTTTATATCGCCTCGGGGCACGATGGGGGCGCTCTCAGGTTTCTGCTGAAGAACGGCATCTTTGGACGGTTCGAGGGGGAGCACTCGGCCTCGTGGAAGGAGGAGCTTGTGATTATGGCGAGGAAGCTGGAGGAGACGTCGACCAAGATGTCCAGGAAGGTCGCGGCGAAGGCCAGCGTCGCCTTTGCTCCGATCCTGGAGGAGTCCTCTGACGCGAAAGGCCACGAGGACCTGGATAAACAGCCTGGTCTGGGGGGAGAGGAAGACCTCAAAATCGAAGGATCGGACGCCAAAGACCCTCCCAGAGGGCCTTCACAGAACGAGACGGGAATTGGGAGAGACGAACCCAAAGACTCCGGGTCTACAAACCCAGGTCCCGGCAGCAAGGAGGTCGCGAAGAAGGGGTCCAACGCAGACATACCGTCAGAGCTTCTGTCCAACGAAATCGCCATCCAGACGCACATCTGCAAGGGCACCCTCCAGCCGGCGGCCGTCGAGGACGGGGAGTGGACGGTAGCCGTCGAGGGCGTGACACAGGACGACGCCGTCGTGGAAGCCTTCCCGGATACCCTACCCCGCGAGAGCAGCGTCCCGTGCGAGCTCCTCTTGCTGGCGGTCTCGAGGGAGGTGTGCGACGAGCTGGGCGACTGGGTCCCCGACGACGGGTACTTCGAGGAGGACGACATATTCGGCACGCAATACACGGGAAGCGCGCTCCTCGTCGAGAGGGCCGGGGAGGACCGCTTTAGAAGGGTTGGCGCCGTGCTCTTTCGTCAGCTTGATGCGGACAGTTGGCGGAGTTTCCGACGGGCTTGCGGGCAGGACGATGAGATGATGGAGGGGGAGCTCGACGTTGGCGATGGTCAGAAGGTCTGGCTGTTATGAAATCATATAGATAAGGGTTTGTGTCAACAGGCCCTTCATTGTCGCAGGTTTCGTATTGAACTATGGCAAGGAAAAGACTAATGAAGGTAACTGATGACCACGGCTGCAAGTAAGAGAAAAGTGAGGGATCGTGAATAATGTGCCTGTTTCGAAACACACATACTCGTGTCATGAGATGAGGAACAGCGAAGCTGGCTTGGCGTTGTTCCTTGTCCCAAGATATCTCGGCACTTCATCTCTTAAAAATGAAGCCATATTTCAGAAAATCCTCTCATAACTTCATCCAAGACAGCCACAGCGCTGCGTGGTCATGAGGCGTTGTTGGAAAGAAGGTGTCTCGTCCTCACCAGAACATGGGGGATTGGCGGGAAAGTGCATGAGTCATCAATGGACCCGCTCGAATGCTTGACGATGAGCCTTTTGGACCACATTTCATCACGACTTGGCATGTCACGCCCTTCGTGTCAACCGATGCAGTAGAAGCCGCTGGAACAGTCGAGATCCGTAAGAGCACACGTACTGTGGCATATATAGACATCTGCTTTTGCCTCGGAGTTTGACGACGGAGACAAGTCCAAGGGCCAGGGAAAACCACAGTATTACTCGTTGCACAAAAATGGCGTCGGCAGCGTCCCGGACATATCTGGCCTTCCAGCACAACGCCAAGCTGCACACCCTCAAGACCGTCGTCACCGCCGTCCGCCCCTTCGCCGAACTCGAGGAGGCCAACCGCCAGCTCTACAAGGACGGCGGCGAACATGACCACGTCGTCGTCACGGAACAGACCATCTTCCATCCCCAGGGCGGCGGCCAGCCCTCCGACGTCGGCGCCATGACGACGCCCGCCGGCGGCTCCTCCTTCGCCGTCGCCTCGGCCCGCATGGACGCCGTCCGCGACGCCAGGTGCTGCACTTTGGCCGCTTCCGCGACGGCGCCGCGCCCTTCCGCGCGGGCGACGAGGTCGAGCAGGCCATCGACAGGTATCCGCCGTTGCTCTACTCGCGCCTGCACACGGCGGCACGTCCTCGTGCCGCCGCTGATAAGGATGTATTCTACATTTGTAAGATTTCTTCACTAACTCATGATAAGTTAGAAAATATATGCTACAAGTCTGATCATTTTTCTAGTTGGACCCCCGCCCATATTTATGAGCTTATCTTTGTCTAGATTCATAAGTTTGCTATGATGCTCCCAGAAAATTCTGGTCCGAAATATCAGTGCATGACGCCGAAAAGGTTTGTTGGACAATTGCACTAGGCTAGTAGGGCCGTCCCTCGTGGTATTGGTAACACTTCCCAGTGGATTTCGTTAGTTCCCAGGCGTACACTAAGGGGGCCTTAGT